>NW_009702233.1:0-2040 GCF_000703405.1 Apaloderma vittatum
TGTTCAGTAATTTATATTTTTCAGAATTTTCGTCTGATTGCTTCTATGAAACACACTTTCCCTTAAGCCTGATGCGTCTTCTATAGAGACTAACTAACTAACATTGTTTTCTTCAAGGAGCCAATAATTTTAATTACTAGTAAAGTTATTTGCAAGCAATTGGTCTTGGAAAGAGCTTTCTAAACTGTAGAAGTTTTGCCTTCAAAAGCTTTCAGAACATTTTTTTTTGTTTCCTTGTGTCCACTTCTGTCACTCTCAAGGAGATGCTCAGAGATCACAGCAAGCAGCTTGCATACCAGTGAGTCCTTACAGGCATTAATGCAAATGATGTCGCCTTTCCTTGTTCTATTTTCCGGTCTGCAGTCAGGTTTAGTTTCTGGTTTTCAGGTGCAGCTGTTGGGGAGCGGTGGCTCTGCCCTGTCCCGCAGGCGGCAGCGAGGGGCAGAGCTCTGTCCCTCCCGGCTGTGTCACGCACCGGGACCGGGGGTTCCGCCGGTGGGACGAGCCCCCAGGGAGCTGCAGCCCAGAGCTGTCTGTGTTCGGCAGCGCTGGGCTTGGCCCCGCAGAGCATCGGTGTCTGCAGGGCTGTGGCTGCACCAGCGCAGCACCAAGGGCTGGCAGGTGCCGGCGGCCGACAGCACGGCCGTGGCACTCGGCTCACTTGCACCCTCATTTCCCTTTTTCATCCATTCAATTGTTCAGCAAGGGAGACAAAAAGAAAACACCTTGCTAAGCGAAGTCTTCCCCATTTTTATTGCTTCCAGCGTGTGAAATCAATGGCATGCGTGGGAGGTGTGGGTTGGCGGAGCCTACTGCGCATCTACAGGTCGTGTCTGTGGCCCCGCGTGACGCCTCGTCGCAGACCTCGCTTTGGGGGTCGCAGCTGTAAGATTCCAACATCCTGAATAAAGTGCACAGAGCAACACACAGCAATTGCGAACACCGATGTCTACTCAGCCAGTAAGACAGCTCGGGCTGTGACTACACGGAGGGAGTAATATTACAGCAGAATCGCTTGCAGCTATATTTTGCTAATTTGAAAAAAGGCCCCAGAAAATAACAGCATAATTAACTCGGTAATTGCTTCTGGAAGAAGAGTTCAAGTTATCCTGCCCTCTATCTTTTTTTTTCTTTTTTAAAAAGTTCCAGGGATGACAGTTGCTGTTGCAAAGCTCGGTCATGGCGCTCATCTGTATTGCACACTGCCACAGTTTCTCTTTGAGGCAAAATGCAACTCTGCACTGTGGTAAAATAGATTATCACATTTGTCACACAATTGTGCATATTTCCCGTCTGGTTTAAAGTTTATTTTGGAGTTCCCTGTTGCTTTTTCTAAGTAAATGACTGAACCAAAGCTTATGCTCTTTGGGGAAAAACAAACACTCAAACCAAAACAAGCAAATGGGTAAGAAAACAAATGTCTGGGAGAGTAGGATTAAGGTAGCCACTCAAATCTCTCTATTCTCAGCAAGGAGAAAAGCATCTAAACCCAGGGCTCTGATGAGCTGCAGCCGTGGGCCCCTGTGCCGGGGAGCTGCCTGAGCCCACGGCACTGAAAAGGGGACACGGGATGTGCCTGGGGCTGGGGGGGCCCAGAAGGAGACCGGATCGTGGTGGGCACCGCGCTGGTGGTTCCCTGACACCCACTGGCCAGGAGGGGCCGATAGCTCCACGTTTCAGTGCAATCCAGGCTAAGAATATCTTGCCTTGGAGCTCTGAAATGGCAACAGATGCATTTGTACTTTCATCTCTTCAAATCATTAACGTTCGAGGTGAAAGCGCAGCATTCCTCGTGCACGTTCGCTTGGTCAGAGAGTAGATGCACGCCCCCAGGAGAGTGACCACCCTCCAGCAGCGGGAGATGCTAGAGCAGAGCTTATGGCAGGGACGTTGGCCGTCGGCAGGTGAAGCTGTTCCGTCTGGGTCTTCGTGTGACACGCGGTGCCCGGGCAGAGCCCCTCCGCAGCGGCCGTCCCTGTGTCAGCTGCTTTCTTCAAAGCTGCTGCTGCAGGAGTGGAACCTCATGGTGCTCATCGGATC
>NW_009702234.1:0-5091 GCF_000703405.1 Apaloderma vittatum
TGCAGGACTCCACCGCCCTTGCCGTCTGCTTGGATGGTTCCAAACGCTAATCGGAGTCTTACTGTTTGGGGTTGAATAGTTTTGTTGGGTTTTTTCCCTCTTCTTTCCTGTTGGATGGTTTACCTGATTTTTTTATTTATTTTTTTTTTTGTTAGGATGGTTTTAAATAGAAACTCCAGATGCCTCTTTACTTGCTTGAGATCTGAGACACCTTTCCAGCTCAGAGCTGAGCAAAACCTTCTGGGTTTTGCCCCTGTTTCTTAAACAGCCTCTTCCCCATCACCTCCAGTGCCTGCTCTGCACTGGAAGGACGCTGCTTCAGCTGGCAGAGGTACACGATTCCTTCACCCAGGGAAAAAGCTCTGGCCACCTTCTGACTCTCAGCTCAGGCTGGTTGACATCCTGAAAACGGGCAGAGGCAGCGTTCACATTTCTCTTGTGCTGGAGGAGGCTCCTGGGCTTGAAACAAGCCTCTTCAACGTTCAGTAATGTTGGAGGTGGGATGTCCACGTGAAAGTGCCCCCAGCTGAAAGCCATCTCTTGCAGCTCCGTCCCCTCTAGCAGATGACGCCCTGCACTTGCAGAGCTTCGTGTTTTAGCAGCCAGGGAGGTGGTTCAGAGTAGAAGGGAGGCCCTGAGTTGATAACCCTGTGCCAGACTCCCTGGCAGAAGTCTTCACCGCTTCTTGAGCCCAAGGGGATGGGTGGTTGTGGCAGCACCGGGTGCCTCTGCAAGGCAGGCGAGTGAGGGTTTGCACCATGCTGTCCCTCTTGGGATGCTTTGTTGGAGGGGATTTTGTGCTTGGGTCACACTGAAAGGCAGTGGAGATCCATGGCTGGGAAGCCTTGAGCCACCAACAGGGGGGTCCAGGGCAAATTTCCCTGCCCCCTTGGCTCTAGCTTGGGATGATGCTTTGGGTTAGACCGATGTGTGAGCTGGACTTACTTTAAGAGGAAACACTTGAAAGGCAAGCTGTGTTTTTCTGGGGTGCATTACAGTTTTCAGGGTTCCTACCAACCTCTCTCCACACACCCCCAAGTGCTGCTTTACCTTTGTGAAGGGAAGGACAGCCCAGGTCCAGGTCCAGGACAGAGGCTGTCTACCAGGTGCAGTTTGGTGACTTTTGCAAGGACAAGCTCCTGCAGCCAGCCTGCTACCGAGGAGGAGGACCCCCCACTCCACAGGTACCAATGTAGATAGTTTTAAGTTCAAAAGAAACTTGCGGTAGCTCTTTGTGCAGCTTCCTGTCTTGTTGAAATTAAAGTTTCCTTTGGGAAAAAAATAGAGTGGTTTGTGCTTTTTTTTTCTTTTAGCTGCTACTTCTTTTACACTGGTAATACCCCACCGTGCCATGAGTCACAGAGGAAATGCAGATGCTTCCTTGCTGCCACTCATGGGCCTCAGGTGCCAGACCCAAAGGAAGAATTTTAACCAGGGTAAGAGACAGCTAAAGGTCAATAAATTAATTTTCAATGGCTGTTGCGCTGCACGCAGCAGGAGGAGTGGCACAACCCTGGGCTGCAGGAGTGCTCCAGTGCCTGGGGGCATCCTCCTCCACACACCCCCCCTGTGCCAGCCCCAGAGATGCTGGGGATGGTCCTGGCTGTGCTCTGGTCCGTGCAGGAGCACCTTCCCCCATCACAAGGAGTAAGCAATGCCCAGAGGCTCCCGAGTCATAGAATCATATAATGGCTTGAGTTGGAAGGGACCATCTAGTTCCAAGCCCCCTGCCATGGGCAGGGACATCCCCCACCAGACGAGGTTCCTCACTGTCTTATCCAGCCTGGTCTTCAACACTTCCAGGGGTGAGGCAACCACAGCTCCTCCGGGCAACCCATTCCAGTGTTTCACCACCCTCACAGGAAAAAGCTTCTTCCTAGTCTCTAAATCTACCCTGCTCTAGTTTAAAGTCATTGCCCTTGTCCCATCACCCTTACAGAAAGCTCCTCCTCAGCTTTCCTGTAGCCCCGCTCAGGTACTGGAAGGCTGGTGTAAGGTCTCCCCAGGCTGAACAGACCCAGCTCCCTGAGCCTGTTCCTATAGAAGGGCTCCAGCCCTCTGATCACCTTTGGGGACCTGCTCCAACAGATCCACGTCCTCCTTCTTGTGCTTCAGATCTGGACACAGCGCTCCAGGTGGGGTCTCACCTGAGCAGAGCAGAGCAGAGGGACAGTCACCTCCCTTGACCTGCTGGCCAGGCTGCTTTGCATGCAGCCCAGGACATGTTGGCTTTTTGGGCTGCCAGCACACATTGCTGGCTCATGTTAATTGCTGCATCAACCAAAAACCCTTAAGTCCTTCTCTGCAGGGCTGCTCTCAATCCATTCAGCCTGTATTAACGCTTGGGATTGCCCCGACCCAGGTGCAGGACCTTGCACTTGGCCTTGTTGAACATTGTGAGGTTGACACTGACCCACCTCTCCAGGCTGTCCAGGTCCCTCTGGATGCCATCCCTTCCCTCCAACGTGTCACTGACAACACAAGTCACGGTGTCACCAGCACAGCCAGAGGACAGACCACTCGTGAAGACAGAAGGGTGTCTCACCTGGCTTCTGCACTGCCCAGAACAACAGGAGAAGGTGTGGAGGTGGTTTGGAGTCCGGCAGAAGCAACTGAGGGCCACGAGACAAGTCATTGGAGAAATCATTTATTGGCACAGTTGTCCAATCGCATACACCACAGTTCTCTCTCACTGGTGTCCGAGTAAGCAGAGGTTAAGGGGCTATTTTACAGTGCAAGGGAGCGCCTGCTTCACGCATTTCAGGCAATATACTTTGTGCTTTGAAGTTAAAGAAAAAAAAAAAAAAGCTCTTTTGCTATATTAGTGTTGGCAAAAATCACGATTCCTCCAGCTCTTACACCTCCCCCCAAGTAACAAAAATAAGGGTTTTGCTTTTTCCTTAATGCCTGTGGCTCAAAAAAAGGAAAGGAAAAAAAAAAAAAAAAGAAAAGCTTCAACTGTGTGCAAGTTAGCGAGATACCTCCACGCATCCCTGCAGCAGAGCTGGGGACCATCCCTTGTATCTGCTCCACGTTCAGCACCTGCGGTTCCCAAAGCGCCACAATTTTGGATGCAGAACCCTCGCTGAGGCACGACCCCGCCGCGTGCCCCACGCTGCCCAGCCACGGATTAAAAGCGTTTTGCTCTTTCCAGCCTGCTCCTAGGTGCCTGCAGGACACTTGATCAAAAGCTCATGGAGCTCCTCCCTAGAATCAATAACCCCAGACTGCAGCAGGGGGGAAAAAAAACCCAAAACAAACAAAGAAAAAAACCCACCAAATAAAAGAGCTGAGGAACAAGTGGTTTAAAACAGCAGCTGAATGGAGGGAGCAGAGTGAGTGATGCACAAGGACTTGTTCCAGGCAGGGAGGGGCTTTTGGCCAGTCAGCCGCACAGCAAGTTGGTCACTATTTTGTCATCAATATATCTAAATTCAAGGCACATGCCCACGTTCTAACAGTCAGGCTAATCCAGCAGAGGTGCACAAATCACTCCTGACCATGACTTCTCAGCATCCACTGCCCCACCAAGTCCCTAATCCCAGCACAAAGCTACTGCTTCCCTCTCTCCCACTAGACAGACTGGGCTGGAAAGGGTCTGACCTAAGGAAATACCATGACTCAAGAGGCCAGCGAGCCCTCCAGCAGTCCTTTGAGCAGGGATTGCCCCATAGCTGCGACCCACCAGGAGCAGAGAGCAGTTCTACCTCCAGCTCCACCATCAAATTAAAAAAAAAAAAAAAGATTAAAATAAAACAACAACCAAAAAAAAAAAAAAAAGATAAAAGCTTTAATAAAGTAACCTCAACTATGGTCTCTTAGAAGGAGGGGCTCTGCACCCAACCCACTATCAGTTAAAAGCATCGGGGAGACTCAGGATTATTTGTGGTTTGATCAAGAGGGTTACAGCCTCTTCCAGTACTGCTCCGTCCTGGGGATGCCGGCCACGATCTCGGACTCGATGCCGCAGTGGTCCTCTCCTCGGAGGATTTTGAAGAAGCCTGGAAGAACACCAAGAGCCAAAGTCAACCTCCCCATTGCACCAAGGAGAGTTGAGGAGAGGGGGTTCCCTCTGGGGGTGCGGAGGTGCCTCACCGTTCTCCCCCCAGTCGGTGTTCCAGGAGTTGGCCACCAGCCAGTACGGGGTGCCATTGTCCACCCCCCAGCCCAGGATCCGGATGGCGTGGCCTCCAACCTGCTCGCCGGTCACGTGCTGGTAGACACCTGCAAGGTAACACGGCAGCGGGTCAATGGGCGCCACATCTTCTCCCACCTCAGACCACTGCCACCTCTTGAGATGTTTGGTGTCAAAGCTCAGAGACCAGCTGAGAAGGGTTTCTTGCTTTTCTTCGGTTAAATGCAAACCTGAAGCTTATTGTAGCATCGGTCTTTCCTCCTGACAAGGGTCCCAAAGGTGGCACATCCTGAGGGGAGACCTCATTGCTCTCTACAACTACCTGAAAGGAGGTTGTAGTGAGGTGGGGGTTGGTCTGTTCTCCCTGGTGGCGAGTGACAGGACGAGGGGAAATGGCCTCAAGTTGCACCAGGCGAGGTTCAGGTTGGATATTAAGAAGAATTTCTTTACTGAAAGGATTGTCAGCCATTGGAACAGGCTGCCCAGGGAGGCTGTTGAGTCACCATTTAAGAGACGGGTGGATGTTGTGCTGAGGGACATGGTTTTGTGGTGCTGATAGGGCTGGGACAATGGTTGGACTCGATCTTATCTCTTCCAGACAAAACTGTTCTATGATTCTATTCCAAGCAGCTCAGAACTGGGAACTCAGGTCCACACCAGGAGAGCCATCAGCCAGGATTTTACCTAAAATCCTAGCTCTTGCTCTTGGATGCAATTCTGGGGGGTCCTCATGGAGGCTTCCTCCTTGAGCCAGTCCCTACAGTTATTCCCCTCGCTATAAGCCAATGGATACAGGACATGGTATCTGCCCATGTTCTTGCAACACCAGATACTCGTGTGCACTTGAGATCTCCTTTCAGACTTGAGTAGAGGGACAAGGGCCACAGAAGACAGACTGCATGGATTAACTAGTTCAGTAGTTAAGCTGCACCTGGGAAAGAACAACCCCATGTGCC
>NW_009702235.1:0-605 GCF_000703405.1 Apaloderma vittatum
CCCCAGCACCCACCCCCGGCAACATGCCGCTGTACCCCGCATGGTCACACCTCCCACCCTGGCACCTTCCTTCCAGCCTTGATGCGTTCAGCCCCATCCCTGCGTCGTGAGGGTGGTGGTGGGGCACAGAGACCCCCATGAAGAGTCACTGCTACGGGCTCTTGTGCTGTCCTGGCATCCTGAGCCCCCCATGGCACGTGTCTGTCCAACCATCCATCCATCCATCCACCCATCCATCCATCCATCCCCAGCCCGGCACCGACACACCTTCCCCGCTGCAGGCGTAACAGGATTACAACACACACAGGGGAGACTCGCTCCCTGCCCAGATAATTCCTTCAACTCCCAGACAAGAGCCAGCAGCAGTTTCCCTGGGGCGAGAGGGACTCGGATGCAAAAATGGGGATTAGGCTGCAGGGCTGGGATGTCACCAGCACCCTCTGCACGGATGCCCTGTCCCATCTGGGACGCATGGGACACATCCTGTGCTCCAGCCAGATGCCACCGCTGGTGTTGAAATGGCTCCAGCAGGCATTTCGGTGGCGGAGGCGAGCATCTCCATCCCTGGGGAACTGGCCTCGCACCCGCTCTCGCAGGATGTTGAC
>NW_009702235.1:680-3740 GCF_000703405.1 Apaloderma vittatum
GACGTGCGGGCGGCACAAACAGGAACCCTGGGAAACACCTCGAGGCTTCAGGGGGTCTGCTCCCGGGGTTTAGCGCAGTGGGACGGTGTTTCCCTTCTCTGCAGGACCCCCAGGAACACCCGTTAGCCAAGGTGACGAATGGAGACCTTCCAAGGATGCGCTGGATCCCCTGGCCAGGGGAAGCAGGCACTTGATCTGCAGGGAAGGCAGCAAAGCACAGTCCTTCCTTTTAAAAGAATACTTAAGGCAGCAGAGGTCACAGGCGGGTTACTGGCGACCGGCCCGTGCCTACTGAAGCACATCAGAAAGCAAAGCACACGCGGGGCCGGCACCTCACTTGAAATACCCGTCCCTGGGTACCACGGGAGGTGCCCATGCCCAGCCTCCCCTCGCCCATCCTTCGCCTTCCCGGCGGACACGAATCCCCGGCACCCAGTGAGCAACCAGGCGTGTGTGGTAGGGCTGGTCCCGAGAGAACAATTCAGGCACAACAAAAAGGAAAGGAGGTGAGAGGAGGAGCAGCCTTGCGTCGGACAGGCCCATCGGGGAGAAGTGTGGGCAGGCACGGACACATTTGGGTGTGTTTTCACCCCAAACCCTTGGCCAAACACTCCGCAATCTGAACCAGAACTGAACTCCTCCAGAGCATCATGACTCAAAGCCCAGTTCAAAGCATCCCCTTGGACACTGGGATGTTTCCACTCCTCATCCAAACGCCTCCTCCTCCTCCTCCCCAGCCCAAAATCCTACTGAAGGAGCAGCAGCAATGGGAAACGTTCACCTCCAGCCACCCAGCAAACACAGAAAAGGGTTAGATTTTTTATTTTCCTTAGCAAAATGAAGAGTCCACCTAAGGCACCTCAGTGCAGATGCTGCCAGTCCCCAGCTCAGGGAGGAAGGATCCCACCGGGCAGATGAATTAGGGGAAAATAATGACTCAAGGTGGAAAGATGGAGATCCGGAGCTGGACGTGAATAGTCCACCCTCCTCACTCATCACGAGCATCTTATAGGACCTTGAATGCTACAGGACAGCCAGAAGAAAAGAAATTTTAAAAGGTAAAAAGCCTAGATGGAGAAAATACCCTTAACAGAAACAAATCTAAGCAAAGAAACCCCCAAGCTGATGGATACCACTTGGACTGCGGCAAACAGGGGAAGTATTTTCCCAAATGTGTTTTCAGTTCAAGCAGTGTGAGACTATTCGTTTTCCTTGCGTAGTTTTGCCATTTAAAGCTGTTGTGTGACTATCTCTTGACCAAAATAAACTCCACGCCTGTTTCTAAATAAAAATTAAAATTAAAAAAAAAGTTCTCAGAGCATTTCCCCTCTTGCCACACCCATAAATTGCAGCTATTTTCTCTGTGTGTCCTTTGTTTAAACACAACGACCTCTACATATCTTCTAAGATGCCCCATGGCAGTTGGGAGATCGGAAACGAGAGCTCTTTCAGCAGCCCAAGAATTTGCAATGAGGCTCTTCTTTCTCTCTCTAAACTACGAACCCATGAGCCACAAAATTTGGATGGGAATTTTTCCCAAAGTAAAAAGACATTTAAGGCAGGACCACATGATCCATCCCCGGGCTGTGCCGAGGAGCCCTGTGCGTGCTTTCAGCTCTCCTGCTCGGCAGAGTAACGCGCCTCAACTGAAACCATCGCACGGAGGTCGGAGCCCGCGGGTTTTGATCTGGTCTCCAGATAAAGAGCCTGGGTCTTGTTTTTCCAGCCCCGTGCTCAACGCTGCCCTCTCCACCCGCAGGTACCTGTCTTTGCGAGATCTCTTTCGGATGTCGTCGTCCCTGCTTCACAGGCGGGGAAACTGAGGTACGGAGCGGGGAAACCAAGGTATGGAGCGGGGAAACTGAGGTACAGAGCGGGGAAACCAAGGTTTGGAGTGAGGAAACCAAGGTACGGAGCAGTGAAACCAAGGTACGGAGCAGGGAAACCGAGGTACGGAGCAGGGAAACTGAGGTACGGAGCGGTGAAACCAAGGTATGGAGTGAGGAAACCAAGGTACGGAGCAGGGAAACCGAGGTACGGAGCGGGAAGCAATGTCCCTGCCAGCGGACACAGAGGGGACAAACAAGGCGCAGGCTTGGGTGACCTTGACCAAGGTCACGTGGGAAATGGGAGGCAAAGCTGGGAATAGATTGTAGGAACACCCAGGCTGGCATCTTGACTGCTGAATCAACCTTCCCCACACTATTTTATTTTTTTCCTTCCTGGCTCTGTCACAGACAGCACTTTTTTACTATTACTAATTTTCAATAAGGGAAGAAAACGTTTTTGTAAGATATTTGTCCCCATTCTCAGCCAGCAGCATCGACGCTCAGACCAGCGCAGACAAGAACCAAACGTCCCCGGGCAGCTTCACGGCTCTTTCCCACCGCGTCGGCATTACTGGGGCCAGGAGCAGAATCCTCCAGTTTGCACCAGTAAACAGCCATGTCTGAACTCAGCCCAGATGGGCTGCTCAGATCCCTCGGGAGCCTCTGACCACGCCACCAGCCCTCGCAATGCTTTCTTGTCGTGTTTCATCATCCGGGACTCATCGAGTGTTGCCGCTTGGCCCAGGGTACACGTGCAGCAGCGCGACAGCCAGTGACAGCTTTTGCTGATCTGGCAACATCAAGCAGGGCTGTGTTTTTAACATTTCTAGACCACAAAACGTCCCAGGGCAGAAACAATTACAACAGTGCAGCGGTGCTTTTTTTCCCAGGGTAGCTCATTTGTACCAGAATAAACTGTACCAGCATAAGCTTTCGCCAGTATAATCTTCATTTATGCTTAAGAGGCTTTGCCAGTAAAACTACAGTGACCTAGCTCTGCTGGAAAACCTTTTCTCGCATAGCCAGGGAGTTTACTCAGCAGCTCGGCGGCTCAGCTGTCTGCTTCTGAGAGAGGGGAAGTTTAAATAAAAAATAAAACGTTATCTCAAGGCACAAACAGACTCCTGGAGCCACGCTCTTCTGTAGACCCAGAACACAACCCCACGACCCATCCAAGTGGGATCAGAGGGGTGCAGGAGGTTCCAGAAGCCGTCAGGGTGCGAGCACACCA
>NW_009702235.1:3790-5455 GCF_000703405.1 Apaloderma vittatum
GCTTCCGCTTTTTTTTTCTCTCTCTTTTTTTTTTTTCCTCAGCACCTCTTCCTCCTTAATCAGAAAGCAGATCAATTCTGGGTATTAAACAGCAGGAAATTCTAAATATGGGTCGCCACTCCCTTCCTTAAGTCAGCCCTCCACGTTAGGGCTTTGCAGCGCTGCGGGGCCACGTTTGGAGGGGACTGGGACCAGCAGCTGAGCTCAGGCTTTGGGAAACGTCCTCCTCTGCTCTCTGGTGTCACTTTGGTGTTGACCAGGTTCAAAACTCTGACACTCAAATGCACGTAGACGCAGCGCACGAGAGCACTGTTCCTTCTTCGGGCGCCTCTGCGGGTGGGGAGTTTCCCAAAATAAGTGAGAATCACGGTCCATTTGCTCTCATTCCTGAAAAGTACTACAGAAACCTCCTCATGCGCTTTCCGTCCAAGGAACCTCAAATGATGGAGGTTTCCACCTCCCCTCCTTTCGCCTTCCCCAGCGCAGCCAGCACAGCAAACCAAGGCAGCCAAGAGCCAGCACCCACCCACCTACGGAGCAGGATGCTGAGAGCAATGGGCAGGCACCACATCTGGGCAGGACACGAGGTTCGGGCCATAGTTTTCACGTGAAAATTGCCATGGGAATACAGTGACCACAAGAGGTCAGGTCCTCACTTTTGCCCCTGATCAAAACCTGGAGCGAACAGAGAGTATGTTTTCTGCGGATGAATTTAAATAGCCCCTGGCCTACTATCTTGAGTAAGTTTGCTCCCAGTCAACACCAGTACAGCTGAGAACCGAAGCTGGGATGGAGCAAGAACTGCCTCTTCCCCTTCCAATGCTGACCTGACACCGGGCAAACTCAGGGAGAGGACTTGCATGGTGCAGCGTGGCTGTCATCCCAGAAAAACACCCGCAGGTCCCAGAAACCGGCATCATCTTGTGGTCCAGGCATATTTAACTGCATTTCTAGCACTTTGCCCAGTGAGGAGAGGCAACTAACCCCCTTAATCCACCCAGGTGCTGGGCACATGGCTGAGGGGTCCCTGGGAACAGACACCCCGAGAGGTCAGGAGACACAGCTGTGTTATCCATGCATCCCTCCTGAGCACTGCTGCCACAGCTATAGGCAAAAGGACGGAGAAGCACTGACTACACCTCCATCAAATGCTCTGGTCCTGAGTAGCTGTGTGTTCACCGAGAAGTAACTTCAGTTCTTTCTTTTTACATTTCTGGACTTGAGAACAAAGACAAACCTGCGAACATCCCTCTCAGACTCCCCCTCGCCCCCTGCCAAAGTCTGCACAGGGGACACCACACTGAAATCTGTCTTTTCACAGGCTTTTAAAAACACGGTTTCTCTTCAGGAACCTGCTCTGAGGTTTGGGAGAGTTTCTTCGGCCGCGCTCAGCACTTTCCCCCCGAGATATGCCGGGCGACGCCACGGCGGGTCAAGCCACTTGGGGATGGTGAGAAACTCGGTTTTGGCTGCTCTCTGCTCCCGGTGGGTTCCTCCTCCCGCCGGGTTTCACTTTGACCAAACTAAAACCTCAAAGCCACACAACTTCTCACCCCCAGCTCCTTCCTCCCACCCGAGCCAGCCGAAACCCGCCGGCCAGACCTCTCAGCACAGCCGCTGCCAAACCCAGCGAGGAGCAGAGGCACATTTCGGGGCTTCCAGCCC
>NW_009702235.1:5533-6747 GCF_000703405.1 Apaloderma vittatum
TCGCACGCATCAGCTGCTGCCTCCTGCCAGCATTTCACCTTACGGGGTTGATGGGCCGTGGCACGAGATTACAGCACCCACGAGCAGCTTTTTTTTCCATGGCACACTGCACGCCAACTTCTCCTTCCCCCCAACTCCCTTGATGCAACTACTCAGGGAAACCTCTGCTCTCCTCTCAGATGGCAAAGGGGAAGAAGAAGTGCAAAAGCATCCCCCTGCCAGGCCATGGGACAGGGTGGCTGCAGGCTCCCCAAAGTGGTACCCACCCCAAACCTACCCACGAGCAGCTTTTTTTTCCATGGCACACTGCACGCCAACTTCTCCTTCCCCCCAACTCCCTTGATGCAACTACTCAGGGAAACCTCTGCTCTCCTCTCAGATGGCAAAGGGGAAGAAGAAGTGCAAAAGCATCCCCCTGCCAGGCCATGGGACAGGGTGGCTGCAGGCTCCCCAAAGTGGTACCCACCCCAAACCTCGCCGCAGCGCTCCACAGAGCGGGCAGCGTCCTCACATCATGGGGCAGAGCTGGGACACCTCTGTCCCTGCAGCTCCATCACTCTTTCTCTCTCTCTATCCTATTTTCTTTTCTCCTCTGGATGCAACTTTGCAGGTAACATCAGACTCCCCAGTACCAAGGGGAAGAACCGTGTGTGGTCATAGCCACAGACCTGGGCTGGTAAGTGCTGGGTGGCATTTGGGGGTCTCTCCGCAGGCAACGTGTTCATCAATGTTCCCATTTTTTGGCAGCCCAGATAAAACACTGTGGAGTCCCCTTTGAGAGACACTCACCCCTAACCCAGCCCACCACCTGCTAAAGCCTGGATGCCCAGAGTTCTGGCCACCCACCACTGCAGGACCCACACCAAAAAAAGGGACATTTCTGCCTAATGCTTCAGGGCTAGCATGGATGGGGAGGGGCAGCCCCACTGCAGACCGGAGCGCGCAGGAGAGGCACAGACCCCACACCCATGCTGATGAAGCACATCCAGCTCTGGCATGGGGGATCATTTTGCCTTCTTTATTTGGCCTTAAAACCCCATCCCACCCTCTCAGGAGCCCCTGTAAAAAGCACAGCCTGCTCCCAGAGCCACTGGCAGAGCCAGACGCCTATGGGGGCTATTCTCATCTCCAAAGAAGGACTCAAAAGAGGAATTTTCCAGAAGCCGGTCTCCCCTGAGCCACTGGCGGAAACGCTTGCGGACGCCCCTTCCTCT
>NW_009702235.1:6782-7871 GCF_000703405.1 Apaloderma vittatum
AGACCTCCCCTGCTCACCACCTCACCCACCCACGAGGGACCCCTCTGACACGTTTTCTTTGGTTTGCATCTCTCAAGGACAAGGAGCATCCACCCAGCTTCCCTCAGCTGGGGTGGCAGGCGAAGAAGGCAAAAGGAGGAAGCGTGAGCGGGCAGGAGAGCGTGACCGAGGAGAAGGGTGAGGAGCCCCTCGGAGAGAAGGGAAAGGCAAAAGCAACCCCAGGGGGAAGGGAGCCGGCAGTCCGGCTCAGCTCCCCCCCAGCCTGGCAGGAGCGGGTGGAGGGGGAGGGTGCACCCAGGCAAACAAGGATTCTGCTGATAAAGCAAATGTGACTCAATCACACGCTTGTGCAAAGATGTCACAACAGCCCTGAGAAATTACAGGCTCCTATTTCATCCCTCAAGGGCCGGCGCTGTCCTTGCTCTCACAATGCGCTCTGTTCTGCTGTCAGCGGCTCAGCGAGCGCCCCTAATTTACTGGCTGGGGACCCCCCGCAAGGGGAAAAAAAAAATAGGTGCAGTGTGGTGCCGCTGCCAGGGTTCCTGGGCTGGCACCGGGGCCGGCGAGGTGTCTGCTCAAAGGACTCAACGCGGTGGCTCTTCTGAGCTCGTGCCATTGCAGCCAGGGGCAGCCCGAAGCGCGGGGCTCGCCGTCCCTTGTGAGCCCCTCGCCTTCGCCACACACGTGCCAGACCAGGTCTCTGCCTCACACACAGCGGCGTTAGAAGCGCCCGCGCAAACTCTGCTTGGGGTTGCATCTCTCTCTCTTCTGGGGTGGCCGCGTGCACCCTCAAAAAGGGAGGTTTGAGGGATCCAGATCTCACCATCAAAGCACAAGGGCTGAGCCCCCATCACCGCCATCACCCTGTCACTTCCCCAAAAACAGAGCCAGGAGCAAACCAGGTCCTGCCGAGAGGGGAGCCATACCTGCTGGTGCCCTTCCGGCCTCCAAAGAGCATCAGAGAAGCCAAAATGGTGACAAAAGATGCCGAGAGAGAAGACGCAAAGACTGCACCGGGCTCCCAGAAGGCTGCACCCAGGGGTCCCTTCCGCCTTCCCGATGGGCATCGCCAGCGTGGGCACATGCTGG
>NW_009702235.1:7954-22750 GCF_000703405.1 Apaloderma vittatum
GCTGACCTGCCCAGCCTCCCTGACGCCACCCCATTCTCCAAAAAGGAGCACGGCGAGTGCAAAAGCACATGGTCCCGCAGGTTGCCAAGGCTCATTATGGCCTTTTAATTACATTCAATTGCAGTTTTATGGGCTTACGGGCAAATTGGAAGTGATCTAATTGCCCTTGAGGGGGTGCTACGCTCTGAGCTATGAAAAACTAAGCAGGATCCAGTGAGACACGAGAGGAGCTCGAAAGCATTAAGCTTATTCTAGAAGAAAGAGATGTTTCATCTCACATCAGAGCTCCCCCAGGACCTCAGGGTAAGGAGCTCCCACACATGGCACGTGCTGGCAAACCCCAACCATGTGCCACCCCATTGCCCCAGCCCATCCCACCCCCTGCCCCTCCAGCACCCAGGTCCTGTCCCCACGCTGGGAGGATGGACATGGAGAGGAGACAGGTCTCTGACCTGGAGCTAAGCAGTGTCCTCTCCTGGAGAAGCTGCTGCCTTCAGCTCTAAAATACCCACCTCCAAAGCGGGCAGGGGCAGAAGCAGGCAAAGGAATGCAGCTCCCGCAGCCAGGAGGGGACCCAGCAGCTCTGTATTCTCCCTCCAGGAGATCTGGGATGAACCAAACCCTAAACAAAGCCCACAGATCCCAAAGCCAGTGGCAGAGAGAGCCCACAGCTAAAACCCATGTACCCCCATCACCACCAAGTCCCAGAAGCACAGGGCCCCAGGGGGGATGCTGGGGGAAGTGCTCCATTTACCCTGGTTTTGCTAATTATGGGGACTGACCAGAGGAACTGGCAGAAGAGCAACAGCACCTCCGCAATTCCCAGATGCTCTTCTGCTCCTGTCTGCGGTGAGCGCTGAGAGCAACCACCAGCCCACACCGCTCTAAAAGGTCCCTGCTACGTGTGCAGGATTCGTCTGACGGGACAAGCTCCATCCCCGGGGTCTGAGCTGGCAGGCGGAGGTGACAGGGGGAGGACATGTCCGTGTCCTGCGGGTCCCCTTCTGCGTCTGGCTCCCAGGAACAACGGCCCACAAACCACCGGCCAGACGGATTACATTACGGTGCTGTGCGCGCGCATTAATCCAGATTTGAGATAATTACAGTCATTCACTTGGCATAATGGGCTTTAATTGATCCAACGTGGCTGGCGCTGGTGCTCACCGCCAGCGTGCAGCTGGCATCCCAGCACCCCGAAGCTGCTCTGCCACCAGCCACACCACGACCAGCAAAAGGCAACGGTGCTAACTGGCTTCCCAGAAAACCACTCTTCCAGAAAACCACTTACAGTATTTTCCTTCAGGAATGCTGGATGACAGCAGGTGACTGCAAGGCCATGTGGGTCTTGTCTCAGTTGAGACCCAGCAAGCCCCACTTGGGCACGAGGCATCAGGAGACATCTCATGAGCATCCAAGTGGGATGAGCCATCCCTCCAGAGGGCTCCGCTGCTGCGAGCTGCGCACGGGCAGCCCATGGGAACACTGTTTTTCAAGCCTCCTTGGCGAAATGTGCACCTCCCAGACCATGCCTGACCACAGGTTAGTCAACATGCCCCGTGAGGTCCCTTCCCACCAGCATTTTTGTGCTTTAACACTCACAGAACACACAGAGCTGGAAGCCCAAATGCACAAAGGATCCTGAGGTCCCAAAACAGCCATTCCTTCCCACCTCAGCTCCTTCTCCACGTCTCTACTGATCACTGCAGCACGCTCTGGAGTGAGCCAGTCGCCTCAGGGACAAACCACCCACTTTGTGCACCGCAGCTGGAGGTGCTTGACGACTGGGTACCTACCCAGGAAGAATCATCCCCCACAAGACAAGACAGGGAAGGCAGCTGCCAGAACCAAGTCACCTTTAATAAAAGCAAGTTCCCTCTAGAAACTAGACAGCACGCTCCATTTTTCAGGAGAAGGAAAGTGCCTCTTGTCTTACATGAACCTCTGTTCAGCAACACGCTGGGCAGGACAGACGGTTTAAGCCCCCTCGACATCAGCCATGTGGCCAGAGGGATGGGCAGGCAGGGTCAGGAGGCTGCTCCCCGTTCCCAGGGCAGAGAAGAGGCTTGGAAAAAGCCTCTCCCCCTCTTCGGGCAGGCTGCAGCAAAGGATGGTCTGCCTGCAAGCTGCCTTTGGGTTTGAGTTTCTGGTTTGAGTCCAAAGCTAATTAGGCTGCGCCAAGTCCAATCAGATAGCGTCGGCTAATTGAGCTCGGCATGGATGGGTCAATGTCCAGCGGGTCTCCGCGTTCCAGGCGTTTTGTCAGCCCACAGATAACTGCCAGGGCCTGGGAAGGGGAAGGACCCCTACAAAAATATTCACTTCCTACATACGGTCAGAGCTTCTCCCTGCCAGAGCTGCTTACAGCCCCTGATTAACCCCTCGGACAGCGCCAGCATCGTCCTGCTGCCCCAGGAATCCCAATGGATGAAGATGCCCCAATGGCAAGGCTGAGGCAGAGCTGAAAGTGCGTGAGCGGAGGATGAAATCGGGCGACTGTCCACCACGTCCTGGTGTGCACCTCTCACGGTGTCACCGCAAGAGCGGGCGCTCGGTGAGCCACACCGTGTGCCATACGTCACCCGGGGAGCAGACCCACCACAGCACAATGAAAGAACAAACCAGCTGACTTCCCAGCCTCACGGCTACTGAAAAACCAGCGAGGTGAACGTGGTGTGCTGTGTGCTCCGTGCTTTCCCCACACCTACCAACAGCTCCTCCAAAGCCGGCTTAGACACAGGGCCAGGTGCACAGTTGAACCCAGTCGCTGAGGTTGTTCCTGAGGCCACAGGGACATTTACTCCCGGCTGCTGACCATCCACCGTGCCACCCCAGAGCAGACTTCAAGTGACAGGGCAGAGAGCTGGGCAGAAGAGTGGAGAGGAGGAGTGAGGATTTGAGGAAGGCTCCAATGAGCCCTTCCTCGGGCAGCTCTCGGCCTCTCTGCAGAGCTCTGCCAGCTCCAGACTTCTGTGGCAGATTACGGCGAGGAAAATGACAATGTCCAGGTTCCTAAAACCCGTTTACCTCCTTTTTTGCCTCTATCTCTGCCTTTGCTTTCAGGCTTGAGCATCATCCCCCTGGGCAGGAAGATGGCAGCCTCGATCTCTTCGGCGGAAAGACCCCAATCCCCGCGTCCGCCCCCTCCACCTCCAGCTGCTGGGGAAAGGCTGTTCCTCTTCAGCTGACAAATACATCAGACGTTTCATTAATAAACCTCAGCTTCTCCTAACACTTCTGATTACGATCTCTCTGTTTGGATCCGTGCTCATATTACACGTTTGTCTCAATTATATATTCCCTTCTCTTTAAATCCCCACTTATCTCCTTTACCACGTAAATCACAGAGTGGGCTCTGCCTTTTTTTTTTTTTTTTTTTTTCCCTGCCTGCCTAACTTGCCCTTCCCCAACAGCAGATAGAAAATAAACAGCAATTTAAACTGCAGCGTGTCCGGGGAGCCTCCAAGCTCAACAAATCTACCTAAGGGGGCCGACACAGGTACTGCTGAGCCCCTCGCCAGCACTCGCCTCCAGCTCTGCTGTGTTTGCAGATCACTTTTATTCACTTCTTGCTCAGCCTGGGCCAAATTCTTACTCAGGTTGTGCTGGGGACGTCTCCCCTGTGAGGTTAGCAGGGCACTAAAACGTCGGCTGGAGAGACAGCGCAGGGAGAGCCCAGGCTGGCTCCTCTCCCCACCGCCCCACGTCCCTCTGGCAATTAAGGCAATTGCTTGCATGGAAACCTAATTATATTAGGGAAGTATTCAGTAATTTTTAACTGTTCTGCTGGTGGCTCGGCTCCCTCCCCCTCCTGCATACCAGCAGCACTGGGCAGAAGTTGCAGCACTGGATTCCCCTCCTCTTCCACTGCTGCTTTTAAGAGCAAGAGCAAGGAAGAGGAGCGAGAGGGGGCGGTGGGCAGGCAGTAGGCTGGGACTCGGGTGGTAGCTCGGGTGGCCCTGGATGAGCCAGGAAGCCTCCTTCTGCCCTCCAGCCCTGTGGTACTTTGCCTGCAAGATTCGCACGGGTGGCTCTGTCTCGTGAGCATGGACATCCAGCCCCAGCATGTGTTGGCCATGAGAAGGCCACCATGAGAAAGACCCTTAACTACTCGCTGCACTGGGCCCCTGGCGTGATGTCCATCTTGACTGCAAATTCAAGACCCCAGTCATAAGGTTTTAGCTTGCCCTGGATCCCCCTCCATGCGTCTCCATCCTCCCCCAGTAACTTCTGTGCAACAAAAATCCAGGTGGGCGAGAGCACAGCAGAGACACAACTATGGAGAGACCAGAAGCTCTCACCAGCCAGCCACACCGAGCCTGCAGCACCTTGGAAGAATAACATCCCCAGGAGCATCTTGGTCCTGTTTGTACAGGAACCACGGGCAGCAGAGCAGGAGCCCACCAAGGAGAGCTTTGCATCAAGGAGAGCTCTGCACCATGGAGAGCTTTGCACCAAGGAGAGCTTTGCACCAAGGAGAGCTCCGCACCACGGAGAGCACTGCAGGAGCCCCTCACACCAGCTCCCCTCCACAGGCACACCATGCCCCAGGTTACCCGGGGGCTGGCGGGCACACGAGGAATCCCCAGCCCAGCCCTGACCCCCCAATTCCCACGCCTGGGGCTGGCCCGGCCACCGGCTGTGCCTTTAAGAGGCGAGGAGGGAGTCCAGTGGCCGGCGTTTTCCGAAGGACCATTAATTTGCCAGCGTCACATGCTTCGCAGCTGCAGCCTGGCAGTGATTTATACGCCTCTGAAGTTCATCAGAGGGAAAAGTACTTTCCAGGCACAGCGTATCCCCCTTCCCCTCTCTTCTCCTCACCAGCACGAGCTGCCCGCATCCAAAGCCCGGCCGAAAATCCGAGGCCCCATTCATCACCCTTGCGTGTCACCCCCTGCCCTCGCCACCCAGCCCAGGCACTCCCTTCTCCCCAGCATCTGCGAGCAAAAGAAAACTTCCTCTGCCTTCCTTGCCTCCATGACCCACTGACGAGAAAGCCATTAATTAATAAGGGGCAGCGCTGACCCGGCTCCTCGACCGGCCAGGGGACCAGCGAGCCCCTTCCTCTCCATCAGGGCCCTGTAGCCAAAATAAACGGGAGGCAGAAGGCGGGTGTCCCCTCCTCCTGCCGCCACCCCTCCCCTGCACGCCGTCCTCCGGGGAGGTTCAAAAGTTCAAGATTTTCACATTTCCCTAACGTTATTTCAGGAAATTGCTGGAGAAAGGAAAGACGGCGCTGCCGAAAAAGCAATCCGCGTGTGGATACAATAATACGCAGAACCCAGAGGCAGGGCTCGGTGTGTGCCAGGCGTGGTTCGCAAGGAGCCCCATCCCCACCCCGCATGGCACTTGCCTTTCGTGTTTCGGCTCAGGAGCTTTCTTGCACGCTGTTGACTTTCGCCGAGTTATTCCTTAAGCAACACTGGGAGGGAAGAACGAGCTCACCCATCGCTGCTCCAAAGCAGAGCAGCCCCGGCGGTGGCGGACACGGGCAGATGCTGCCCTCAGGACCACAGTCCCGGGAGCCTCGATGCTCAGAGCACCAGCACTGACCATAAGGGCCGATTTGGTGGTGATGCTGCCCAGCGGGTTCAAAGCATCACCGAGAGCATCACTCAGCGCAGCAGCCCGGCAACGTCAGTGCCTGGGTCACCAAAAAATTACAGCTTGGCCCTAGATGTGCACAGGGCTCCCTGCAAACACTGCCACCAGCTCTGACGTGCTCTGGAGTTCCTTTCTTCCTTCCTCTCGAAAGCCTTCGAATTTCACATTTCTGCAAACCTGAGAAGTTGCTCAAAAGCAACTGATTCGCACCTGGGTTTTCATCAAAACGAGGTTAAACTACAGCCTTTGCTGAAGGTTCATGGGAAAGGTTCATAAAATTACTGAAACTCTCAGCAAACTTGGATTTGGGGTTATAATGAAATATGAAACTCAACTACTTTCATGTGGTTTGGGGTTTTTTGTTGCAAAACATTTGGTGCAGCAGCTCTGGGCGAGAGCACAACAATCCAGTACACGACAGCACGTCTATAGGAACGAGGAATTCACCCCAGCCGCATTCGGCTGGCAAATGATTAACTCTTATTTGAAGCCATCTCATTAAGTATAGGGGCTGGATCCGTGCCACCGCATGCTCGGGGACATGGGGCAGAGCTCTCGGCGCTGGCAAGGACCCAAGGCAGGAAGATCGCCCCGCACCGGCGCAACCGTCACGGTAAGAGCCCGGCTCTGCCGGCATTTGCCGCGCCAACGCGCCGCAGCAAGCCGAGACGCGCCCCAGGGAGACTGCTGGCAGCTCCAGAATGACACCCATCGCATTCCCGAGCTCCACCACATTCAATCAGGGCACCACGTGCCTTTTCGCTGCAAAGGGCAACGTCCTCCCGTGACAAAGAGGGGCTGGGAAACCTTCATGCCCCAGTATCGCTTCGTTCCTTCCAAGGACACGGTGTGGAGGGTTGTGGTTGGTTTGCTGCGGGGTTTTTTAAGTTTGTGGAGTTCTTGGGGTGTTTGGAGTCGCAGAGTCTGCTTTGGGGCTGCTTTGGATCGCGCTCCGGGCTCTCCATCCCGCAGCAGTAGAAAGAGCCGGTCCGAAGTGTGGTAAGACCCCACCTACACCATGAGCTCAGCTGAGGGAGGAGGGAGAAGGACTGGCTCCATTATTTCCATTTGGAAAGTGCTGATGAAGACAACAACCCCTTGAAAACGAGCAGCATAAGCATCCCAGATCATCGATTTCCTTGAGGGAACGTGTTTCTCCCTGACATGCTCCTCCCAGGGATCCATCACCTTCAGCTGCCACTAACCCCTCGCAGTGGCTGTCTGAAAGCTCACTCTCCTCAGGGTCTGATTCCTTGCCACGACAAAAAGTGGTCGATGCATCCAAGGGGGTTTCTGAAGACGAGAGCAGCACCTGAACTCTACACACACGCAAAGGTGACAAATTGGCCAAGCAAGCACTGAGGGCAGTAAATAAACTGCCTGCATCCCCGGACCCACTGAGACACAGTGTTCTCCTGTGCTCCGCAACCTGTCATCACCCAGAGCTCCGCAGGCGGGGAAGAACCACGATGGATCAGTATCTGCATTTTCACACCCTCCCTTCGGGCTCTGCACAGCGTCCGTGGCCGGGAGGGAGCCGGGACGGTGCAGGGCCGGAGCCAGAATGGTGACAGAGCTCCGGGCATGGGAGAAACCGCATCGCGAAGGAGAGCAGGACACCCAGCCCAGGTGCTCAGAGGTCAACCAGAACCCAGGACATTTGGAAGGCCGATTAAGGAAGTTTATATTAATTATAGAGATGTGCTAATACCCTGGGAAAGCCACCAGCCCTGCAATGTTGTGCAAACACGGCGCTGCTCTCCCTAAGCCGTTGCTCCCTTCTGTGCACCAGCACCCGGCTGCCCAGCGTAGCTCAGCCCCGGTCCCCAGCAGCCTTCGCCCTCCCACCCCTGCCCCGTACCTCTGCCAAGTCTCTGCACCCTCACCCCATCTCCTCCTATGTATGTCCCTGGGACATTTTTTCCCCCTCCCTTATACATTTTAAAGCACCGCTGAAAATTCCCCAGACACCCCTGGCTGCACAGAAATCAGGCGACACTGGGGCCAAGGGGCAGCACGGGGATGTTGGGTCACTTTCTGAACACGGCCCAGGCTAGCAAGGGATTAAACTCATTCATATCTAAACAATAAATAAGAATAATAATGTCATTTTCTGCTGCACGGTTCTTTCAATACGGGATGATTAATGTATTCGTAATGAGCGGCGGTAAAGATTTCCAAGCCATGTAATTAGAAGGTCGTTTCCTTTCCAGACATGCCCAAGTCCCTTTGGAAAAGGAAACGTGGGCCTCCAACACCACCTCGGCGCTGTGGAAACGCAACCCTCTGCCCTGAAGATTAATCAGACGTCCGACTTCCCCGGGGCACCCTTTGCAATCCCCAGCCTCTGACATCCCAGAGCCTCCTCCTCGGTGCCTTGTGCTGAACAGGCATCCAGCGGCAGCAAGCTCTGCTCCAAAAAAGGCACCAAAATTCCCCGGGAAGGGACTGGCTTCGCGTGGCAGCGGCAGGGCCGGGGGAAGGTCGGACCGGGAGAGAGTCGAACAGGATGGGGAGAAGCAAGGGCTGGTGCCTGTGCAAGGGGTACTGGCGTGGGGCAGCTCACCCTGTGCGCCAGGGCGCCCACCACCCGCACTGATGCGCTTTTTCCGTTTGTGTCTGGCATTCCCAGAAAACACTAACTTCATTATTGATTTGGGCTCGTTTGTCATTTTTATAACCTGGCCAGCACTTCTACTGAAGGCCGTGACTAATGCCACTTCCCCAGGCTGGGAGGGGTGAGAGCCTTTAACTCTTTCGGGACGGGCTCTGCCGCCTCGCTGTCCACTCGCCGATGGAATCTCCCAGGGGTTTGGCAGGGGAGCAGGCAGGACAAAACCGAGGACCTCCCCTGGCCAAACTGTCCCTCTTGGCCAGCAAACCCCTGGAGAAACCAGTGTCCAGGAGAGGAAACACTCGATGGCTGCATCTCCAAGCAAATCTCTGGTTCCTGACCCCGTGGTGGGCAGTAAAACCACCCAGTAACTCCTAAGAACAACAGTAACTCCCAAGAGCATCTCCCAAATATCTACATACAAATAAAACTCCAAATACTTGAGGCAGGTTGGAATTAAGCCTGTCCATGGCATGGAGAGAACGTACCATGATGTGCGAGGACACTCGCCTTCCCCAGCTGAGCAACCAGCAACCACCACGTACCAGGGGAAA
Source organism: Apaloderma vittatum (assembly GCF_000703405.1). NCBI lineage: Eukaryota > Metazoa > Chordata > Aves > Trogoniformes > Trogonidae > Apaloderma > Apaloderma vittatum. Next base: position 16,724 of record NW_009702235.1, read on the forward strand.
ATCCCCCAGTGCTGGGGAGGCTGACGGGACCAGGTCTCCTTCTCTCCTTCCAGGCACTTCCCAGACAGGAGCTGGGATCAAACTCCCAAAGGAGAAGGTCCATTGCGTTAAATGTAGCAGATGCCACTTCCGAGGGGTGGGATATGGGGAGCACCAAACACGACATGTGCAATTACGGGAAGCCAGATAAAGAAAATCAAATCTCATGCTTCAGGGCATGGGCTGACGAGTACAAGGGTCAGGAAGGAATTTCTCTCCCCTTACACAGCAGTGCACAATTGGGTCAGTGCATTACCGGGTGGCCCAAGTCCTTGATTGTTTTTCCTTTTCCTTCTTGAAGCCCTGCGATCTCGCCGTTGTCAGGAGAGCTGCAATCTGAGGGAGCGATGGCTTAACCTGGTGTGACGGAGCCGATGCTTCTCCTATCACCCACCTTGCTGAAGATCAGCACCCCTAGTCCCAGCCGAAAGACGACACAAGGACCCTGCTCAAAGCCAGCTCTGCCTTGCTGATGTGACACCGGCCTGCAGGGCTGCCTGCCCCCTCTCACCTTTAATTACTTCTACTACAACCCTCTAAACTATCATTAAAACTCCTCTGAGTAAGGACCTTTTCTTCCCCTGTGTTTGAAAAGCACTATGTACACCTCTGGCACCATTTAAATAATAAGCAGTAGTAATAAAACTTGCCACGTTGGCTTAGACAACAACTGCACTGGAAAAGGGGTCGAACGGAGAGGAGCGAGCAGAAAGCGCGGATGGTTTTGTTAACGGAGGTCGGGAAGTGTTTGCGGTAACAGTGGTTGCTCTCACTTTACATTGCGTCCAGCATCCTTTCTCTTCCTTAAGCAACTTCTCTCTGCTAAAACTTGCTTAACTGGGAGGATCTAACCACAGAGAAGAGGCTTGAGTTTCTACTTAAAGCAAGCAAACAAATGCAAAGATGGTCCGTCACACGGGTCTATCTGCATTCGATCCTTGCTAAGCTGGGCTTTGCCATATCGCACGCTTCATAATCCAGACAGTTATTGGCCTTTTCCTGCTGCCAAGCAGCTATTCAGCAACGATTCTACATCACCAAGGGCAGCATTTTTAAATGTGCTCTGTATCGGTCTTATTCTACTCAGCAGCTTTCCATCGACCCCGTGAGACCACACTTCACAGACTCAAACAGAGCTGATTGGGTTTTTTTATCAGACAAGACCTGCGATTAGTGCAATCTGGAATTTTAATTAATGCTGAACACTGATGACACGAATGGACATGAACTCTACTCACTCCTTCTACCCAGCACCGAATTTGGAGGCCCACAGCTCCACAGGTCAGACAGCCAGGCTGGGGCATCCCTGCTCTCCTGAGCCCAGAAACCCACAGGTGAGCTCAGCACCCACGGTGGCAACCTGAGGAGCCCTCTGGCTAGCATCACCCTGCCACCTTGCCATCACGCTGATTCTGGAGTTTAGTGCAAGATGATTTGTCCCATAAAGGTGTAGATCAGCCAGAGGGTGGGTTATGGAGCTCCAAAACCCACGCCACATGAAAACCTGTGCACTGCGCCGGCACATTCGCGAGGTGCTGAGTCACGTCTCTGCGGCCTCCGGGATCCAGCCCCGGACCACCAGGGAAAAGGTAGAATCAAAAGTATGAAATTGTGTTGAATGGGAACTGGCATGCCCGGACTTGGTCCCTACAATCCAGAAGCTGAGCCAAGAGAAGAAGAAAGCAGGCGCGGAAGGTTGGGATGGGGCAACGGGAGTTTCAGCGTTGCAGACAAGTGGGAGAATAATCTTCAGGGGAATGTTTGAAGGAGCCTGTGGTGGCTTGTTTGGGAAAGTTAAAAAAAAAAAAGAAAAAGAAAATAAACAAAAGAAAGAAAAGAAGAAAAAAGCAGCTCTGGAAGCGCTGAAGGGCTGCGTGTGGCAGCATCTCTCCCCAGCACGAAGAGCTTCCCCCCTGGCGAGCGGTGGTGAGGCTGTGATGGGGAGAGGAGGGGGCAGCGCTGGGACATCTGGGCTGCTCTTTGAGCTAGTTCCTGTCCTCAGCATCACTTTGTGTCCTCAGGTGTGGTGTTCCAGTTGCCTGTGTGCCTCAGTTTCCCCTACGGGGATGGAGACATGGAACCTCACCTGCCCACATCCGCTTCAGAGGCAGAGGAGCTCTGCCCAGACACCCTCCTCCAGCAAACACCCCTCTCACGCTGCCAATGCCACCGTGTCCCAGAGCTCATACAAGAGCAGAGAGGACACAGTCCCTTCCCCTCCGGCCCCATCCGGGACGGTCCCAGGCTGGCGGAGCAGCTGAGCAAGCTGGGAACAACACCCCCCGTGCTGGGAACAAAGTAGTGGTTGTATCACGGTCACTGGGAGAGCTGGAAGGGGAGTTTCTTTTTTAAGCAAAAAAGGCTCCGAGGGGTTGTTTCGCCTTTTTTTCCTTTCTTTTTTGATGGGTTTGCTTGTTAACCAAAAATGTCAACGAAGCCAAGACTGTTCCCAGAAAAAGGACTAAACATCTTTGGATGGGAGAAGGGAAACAATGGCAATTCTCAGAAGATCCCATGTCAACAGTTTTTTTAAAAAACAAGTTTTGTATTGAAACAAATCCTCATTTCTGCTCCTTTGCAGTGACATGAAACGCTCTGCGAAGGCTGAAATCAAACGAAACTGTTCCAAGTGGTCCTTTCTGGGTCTCTGGTCTGTGTGGGAGCACGATGCTCAAGAGACATTTTTGAAAGACCCAGGGTCTCCCAGGAGAAAGCCACTCCCTGACTCAGCTCTAGTGCTCTTTATCCCTTACTTTCCTGGTTTTGCATCGGGAAAAAGCCAGGTAAGAGCAAAGCCAGTGACTGCACACCCCAGCCTCTCCACGGGCAGAGCTCTGCTCACCGCCACCAACCCAGCTAGTCCGAAACTTGCAGGCAGCACCAGGACTGTTGTTCTTGCTGCCAGAACTTTATCCAACCTTACCAGGCCAAGGAAACGCTTGCAAGAACTTAATTCAACCCATCAAATACTTTGCCCAGACTCCCTTGGGCCTGGGCTCCTGTGGATTTGGTTTTGTAAGGTGGGGTTGGCTCACCATCCGAACCCTGTGGCTATGGAAGAGGTGACATATCCCCGTGTGCCAGTGAGGCCACCTCAGCACAGGACCTGGAGATCCAACTGAGCAGCTTCACCCAAAACACACTCGGCGCAGTCTTAGTGACACCAGAAGGTGACACTGGATTATTGAGCTCCAGAAGATTACAAAAATCCCCCAAAAGAGAAGGAAGAACCACATGCTGAGTGTGGGCCAGGACTGCACCAACGCAAAGAGGTGTCCAGGGTGAGCCTGGGAGGATTTGGCTCTGTAGCTCCAAGCAGAAGAAAATCCACTGCAGAAATGCTGTTTTGCTTCATTCCCTACCACCTCTCCTTCATCCCCACGTCCCGTTAGAGCCCTCAGATCTGCCGTCTGCCACAAGCGTTGACTCAATCTGCTTCAAATTACCACCCCAATGCTGGGCCCCAAGTGGACACATAAAGTGTCTCGAATTTATTGTCATTTTAAGCCACCCCTAAGACTGCACAGACATTGCTGGAATATTTCCTCCTCCTTTAAGACCCTCCGATGACTCTGCAAGCAAGCGAGAAGGACGCGAGGAGGACGGGCGGGAGAAGGAGATGACTGGAGCCAGCTGCCTTTGCACGGGGCTTTGCCTGCTGGGGCATGGGAAGGGAGCAGCGGGGTTCCCCGAGGTGATGCCGAGACAGGGGCAACGTCCCTCGGGACACGCAACCACGGACAGGGCCGAGTGGCTGCCGAACCCGCACTCCATATCCTGCTTTGGGGAGGGAAACAGCCCAGGGTAGAAGAAGAGCTTTTGCTGGGGGCAGGATCACTGTGCAAGGCTGAAAGCCTGCAAATATCAGCCCCTTGCGGCCGGCAGCATCTTGCACCAAGGCAGATTTCCCCAGTGAAGCACCCAGGATGGCCTGGGATGGCCTGGAGTAGTTGTGCTGGCACAGCTGGTACCCACTGCCCCTGCATCCCTGTCTGCATCCCTGTCAGCATCCCTGTCAGCATCCCTGCTGGCATCCCTTCTGCCAGGCAGGCGCTGAGCCTCCGCCTGGAGTCAGCGCAATGTTGTCACACAAACTGCACCTGTGAAACTGTTACAAGAATTAATTGATCATATAAGTACAGTAACTGGAACTTGCAAAGCATAGATAATTACCTTTTATTAGTTCCTGTAGATAATCCATTATGCACTGATTAGGCCTAAGTAAGGATCTTATAGTCCTCATTTGATTAATGGTAGATTACGGATATTAAACTCAAGCGGGAATAGATAATTTACTATTTTCTTTCTCGCCTTAGGAGTACATCACCCTATGAGTTACGGTCAGAAGTTTTCAAGGTGCCTGATTTGTCCGAGGGAAGCCAGGCACGCCCACAGTTCGCACCTGACCTGACCGTAGTCCCTCTCCCAACGGTGGGAACCAGCCCCCAACACCTCCCAGCGGCTCGAGAGCCCCCAGCTCAAATCTCAGCAACGTGCTTGCCCACTAACAGCCACGTGTCCCACAAGCCCTGACCAGCTCCCAAACCTGCCTGCAGCTCAGAACAACTTGTCATCGTTCCTTCCAACCCAAAGCAGCGAAACCTCTCCCAAGCATCTCACCCCCCAGCTCAGACGCTCTCATTTCCACAGGCGCTCAGACCATATTATTTATTTTCTGCAATTCTCTGCCAGCGGTAGAATACTAACAGGTATTTTGCACCTCGATTGCTGGTCCTGCCCACACCTCTGCTGAGCTCAGAGGGGCTGTCCCTGCACAGGAGCCACCATGTTCCCTGTGAGAGGGGTCCTCGGGGCAACTCGCCTGCGGCACCGCGGTTCTGCTCCGATGACCATCACTCTCCCATCCTGGTTGTCAAGCAAGGAGCACAGGAGCAGGATGGGGACAACGGCACAAAATCTGCCTGCAGGCTACAGGAGGCTTTATTTAAGAGGAATAAATAAAAAATAAGGCTGTGATTATCTCAGGCCACTCTCCAGCTGCCACCCAGAGACAGAATGGCGGGGCGGTGGGGGGACACACACACACGCATTTTTCAAGTGAATAAACAAAACGGAGCGGATGTGACATGCCGAGGCACAGGGACAGATTCCTCCTTTCTTCCTGGCCAGATAACCCCATTATCAGCACGGCGGAGGGGATTAGGAAGGAGAGGAGGAAGGGAGGAAAACAGCAAATGTGGGCAAGGGGGGAAAATAATACCCAGCAGAGAAGCTGGCTGGAGGGAAGGCAGGAGCGAGGAGCTGCGTTCAGCGCCAGCCTATTCATCCTGCACGCTCCTGCCTGCCAGGGCTGGGGATGAATGAGATTTACTGCCCATTAAAAAAAAGCCCTTTCTGTAGTTTATAAACAATGTTGCCGCTCAGTGGGAGGTTGGACATTTTAGTTCATTAAGGAGCAAATAATCTCTGTCACTTTTTATTTTTAAGTTTATTTACACGTAGGGTTGTCTTGTGGTTTGTTGGTTGTTTTTTTTTTACTCCTTCCTCCTCCACCTCCTCCTCCTCCTCCTGCTGCCCTCCCCGAGCCAGCAGCAAAAGAGTGTACGTGAACTGCTCCGGACCCTTCCTGTGGCTGGTTGGGCAAACACAAATAAACCTGTTTACGTATCAAAAACAGTCCTTACAGTAAAAAGCAATTTATTTCTGCCTCAAAAGCAGGCATGGGTGAACAGGGTGTCGGAGCAGCGCTCCTGGGGCACAGAGGGAGGCTCAGCAGCCGTCCTGCCCTCTGGTAGGATTGAGCTCTGCGGGAAAGCCAGAGACATCAGTGGTGACCGCCGAGCGTGGCCTGGGACACCACAGGGACAGGGCTTCTGACATCACCAGAGACCCCCGGCCCCTCTCAGCAGCGGGCGCGGGGCACCGGGACACGCTACCTGGCAGCGCTCCCCAGCCCCTGGCTCTGCAAAGACACGTCGCTGGCAAACTCCTCCGGCAGCGGAGGGAACCGGGTGCGTCAGGCAGGAT
>NW_009702235.1:22763-23075 GCF_000703405.1 Apaloderma vittatum
CTGTGCTTGGAGGACACGGATGGTCGAGCTCTCTCTGCCCTAAAAACCCCCCTTGCGGAAGGGATGGCAGCACCGGTAGAAGCTGGGATCCTCTCTCCTCCTCCAGCACCGGGCGAGACTGGGAGGGAACGTGGGCATCTGGGAGGGGTGGCACTCACATTGGTCTCCAGCAACACGCAAAGATGCTGTGATGACGGTCTTTTGCAAGAGGGTGTGAACTCCCACCCCAGCTGAACTGCAGCCTGGGCACAGACACCTGCCTGAGCCACGCTCCCACGGCGCTGAGGGGCTCCCGCATCCCTCCCCGCCACC
>NW_009702235.1:23284-23547 GCF_000703405.1 Apaloderma vittatum
GAACAGAGGGGGTGGGGTGGGGGGAATAAAGAGCTTACAGTTTCCCACTGTGTGTCCCCTTTAGATAACAGATGCTCTCTTCTTAACCTCTCACTTCATCAGATCAGCTCCAGCTGTGTTTGGATCAAGTGCGCAGCCTGGCCCGCGTCCAGCCTGCCTGCTTCCCCGCTCCGGTGCCAGCTCCAGCCCTCCAGCCCGAGGGCTGCCTGTGCCAGGGTGGCAGGGAGGAGGGAAGCCCCCGCTGAGGCAGGACCGCCTCCTCA
>NW_009702235.1:23893-25952 GCF_000703405.1 Apaloderma vittatum
GAGCGCGGTGATGAATGGGGCTGCAACAGCATTAAAAGGAGATCCCTCACGGCAGACTCCTGCCGAGGACGGGTGCAAGCAGCTTCTCACCCCTGTGTCAGGCTCCCCCTCGCCCAGAGCTGTTGCACCCCCAACCTTCCGCACGGGAGCTGTTGCACCCCCAGCCTTCAGCATGTATCCCCGCGGGAAGGCAAAGCCCAGGTCCTCTTACCCGCCTGCAAACGTGCCTCACAGCCCAAGAACCTTAGCAGAGATAAAGCCTTTGAGAAATCCCACTGCTCCTAATCCCCCAATAGCGCAAAAATAATGAAGCATTATCTCATCAGGCCTTAACCCAGTAATTACCCAGGGGATGGCTTAATAAGGAAGGGACACCCACCTGCCAAATGCAGCCTAAGCCTGCCTCCTGCCCAGTTACACAACAGGAGGCTGGGCACGGCGGAGCGTGCATCCCGCAGCCCCTCTCGGGCCAACCCGGGCAGGGAAAGGGGAGCAGGAGCAGCCCTGTCCCCAAACCGGGGGGTCTGTAGGAGCCCAGATGCCCACAGTCTCTCCATAGCAGGGGCTGTCACTGACCCAAACATCCTCCTCGACTCAGCCAGGAGGAAGCAAGCCCTGCCACCAGGAGAAGCTGTCTGCCCCCAAACTCCCCAAACCAGCCCAAAATCTCAGCTGGCGCAGTGGCTCAGCTGCAGGAAGCGCCCCTTCGTCAGATCTCCGTAACACCCTCCCCTCTGCCAGCTCATCTGATGCCACCTCCTTCCCGCACCCCACATCCTTCCTGCCAGCCCTCCCCAGGCACACCCTGATGCTCCAGCCATGAGGCTGGGACAGAGGCGAGCAGTGGAGAAGGCTCAGAGATGGGTTTAAATCCCATCCCAGCAGCTCAACCTGCAGGTGTTTCTAGCCCACCCTGCAAGACTGACATCTCCTCGCCACGACGGCCCAAATCACAAGCAGCTTCAGCAAATCTTAGCCAGGGCTCCAAGACGGACCACGTGCCCTGCTCGGTTAACGGAGCTGGAGCGTGAAAAGCGAGCTGGTCGGAGGAGAGCGCTTGGGTTACAGCTGGGAGAAGCCTCCGTGGGGACAGAGCGGGCTCTGACAGCTCCTGGCTGCTCCCCGGGCAGCGATATCTCCAGATCTTTTACAAATAAATATCATTGCTCATTATCTCGGCGTTAAAGTTACATGCTGGGCGAGATGGGTACTGAGCTTTCTCTCGCTAATCTAAAACGGATGCCAGCGTTTCTATTATTAATCTGCCAGGTTGCGGGCTCCCGCCCCCTCTGCCGCTGCTGGCTCTGCCACCGCCACCCCCGTCTCCAGGCTGAGGTTGGATCTTGCTGAAACCTTTTCCACGGGCAGCAGACGAGCAAGTGGCGGCAGGGCAGAGGTGGTTCCTACCTCCACGGCAGCACAGAGCCAGGAGCAGTCGGGAAGATTTGCATCAAGCCTTTGACTCAAACAGACCAGTGCTTGCAGAGCAACTATCTGCTAAGCGAGGGCTACCAGCCCCAGGGAAGGTCTCTGCAAAAAAACTCCCCAAAACCAAGACGTAAAACTGCTGGTGCTTGTGTCCACCCCAAGCTAGAGCTGCGTGCCAGTCCCAGCATCCCGATTTGCCACTGCTGGAAGGATGTGAACGGGTTTGACTCCCACACCCTGCCGTAGCCCGGGCTCCTGCTGCAGCAGGGCGTGGGGCTGAGCCGCCGCAGGATCTGCCCACGCACATCAGCATCTCCAGCAGCCGCTTCCTCCGAAGCCAGAAGATCCTGAGTCACTGGCACAGAGCCGCCCGGCTCGTCCTCGCTCTCTCCAGTCGGAGGTACCGCAGGCACATTTGCAACACAAGACTCAGCATCACCAGCATCAGGTTCAGGACAAGGATGGATGTCACGGCCACCAGTCCACCCTGGGGCTAACTGAGCGTTTCCCACGGGCCAGCAGCACTCCACGCTGCACCTCATCTCCGGTGGGCTTTAACTGCAGTGATGGGAGGAGAGAGCGGTGGAAGGGCTGAGCTGGGGCTGACCACGGGTGAACCGAGCCCACTGTG
>NW_009702235.1:25968-27543 GCF_000703405.1 Apaloderma vittatum
TGCCCAGGAGATCAGCTCTTCCCCACTGCCCCCCAGAAGCCCCAACATCCAGACAACCCCTTCTGGATGTCGATCTTATATAGAAAAAGTCCCCCAAAGTCCCCAATGTCTCAACACAGAGTTTCCTCTCCACCGATCACACACAGAGGGACCAGGGGAGAAACTGAAGCAGCTTTTCCTGGCTCCCCAGGTCAGTTTTGCAAGGGGTGGATGGGATTAGTGCCTGGGGCACCTGCCCCGTCCCCACTCCAAGCACCAGGAAACTGTCCTCCAGAGCCCCAAGACAGAGTGAGGTGACAGCACCCATCACCCTCCTGTCCCAGGCAGGCTCCCCTCCCTTTGCTTCTCCTTTTTAAAGAGAGCAATTAAACTTCACCAAAGACCCTGACTGCGGGGTCGCTGCATCCTCCCTGGCTCCTAACCCCTCCCGTCGCCTCTTACCCGTGTGAGGGGACAACCTCAGCCCCCAGCCGAATCGCCACAGTCCCCGCAGGACAAGGGTGCGTCGTGCCGGGCACTGGCTCACCAAGGGGGGTGTTTTTCTGAGTCCCCTGACGTCACACGGCCCACGTCGGGGAAATGAATGCGGATTTCGACATCCTTTGGTTCATCAGCTGCTCGTTTCGACATCGCCACGGTAAACCCTCAGAAAAAAGCACACCCTGTCACTCCCTCGCAATCTTCCTTCTGCTAACTCGGCTTTATCCAGAAAAGTCTTTGTCACCTCCAAATAAATATTTATTAACCAAATTGCAGGTGTCTGGGGCTTCCCACCTCCTCTTTTTCAGCTGTGCTGACACTAGAGCTCTGCGGAGCACCCAGATGTCAGCTGGTAACAGCTCCAGGAGCGTTCCTGCTGCTCCTCTGAGCCTGGCGTTCAAACAGCTTCTCAAATCTTCCCACTAACCTCAGCAAAAGTTAAGAGACATATCAGCGTAAACAGATGCAGGGGGTGAAGGATGACAAAGCAGAGCCTTCCTCAGGCTTTTTCTCTGAGTGAAGTCACGGACAGATAGAGGGGAATGCAAAGCCCAAAGCCAAGGGCCAGTCCTGCAGGAGATCGTCCCCAGCTCTGCTACTGCAGGTGTGGAATAAAGAATTTCAGAGCAAAATCTGCTCCTTTGCGCTGAATCCAGGGATTATTTGGAATGCCCCTGGGGAAAACTCCTTGGAGAAAAAGACTCCCAGCACTAGAGTATCCTCCACCAGCTCAAGGTCTACAACCCACCAGCACACTGGACTTTCTGGCTTTGGAAATGTAACCCCAGGCCCCAGACTACCAGAGCTGCTGAGAGGACACCGAGGGGACACAGCCCCTCGTGCAAAGCCTGGGAGGTCCATCTTCTAAGAGAAACTCATCAGGAGACCCAGGCCAGTGCAAACCACCGCTGCTCTCCCCTGCACCTCCTGCAGGAAGACATGAAGCAAGAGGCGCCAGGGAAAGTGCAACCAATACCTTCCTCAAGTCCCAGAACCTGCAAGAGCACCTGCAGTTTAAATATGGGCCTGAGCTCTGCACCCCAACACGGCCCCAAATTTCTAAGAATTGGGAAACGAAAGCCGGCGAAGGGACTG
>NW_009702235.1:27761-29568 GCF_000703405.1 Apaloderma vittatum
CATCGACCTCCTCACGCCGCGGAGCTGACATTAATCCGGCAATGTTTGTTTAACAACAGCTCCCATTGATCTGTAGCCTGATCCCCCAAGTCAATAGAGGCTTTCGCCAGGGTCTGGAGTGCAGGATCCGGCTCCGCAGTGGCCCGTCAAGCTAAAACGGCTGGGGCGGGGTGGTAGGGACAGAAGCTGAGCTCTGGGACCCATTAGCTTTAATTAGCTGATGATGCTGTAGAGGCCACATAAAACAATGAAGGGGATTGATCCCTCGTGTAACACTATTGACAGTGGAGCTGCATCTGGGATCGGTTTGGTGCCGGATGCATCTGTAGGGTCTATAAAACCAAGGCCTGTTTTCTTTTTCCTTTTTTTTTTTTCTTCCTTTTTCTTTAATTTTAAAATCCCACAATGGTATGCTTGCCATTTTAAAAGCAAAAGGGAAAAAAAAATAAAAAAGGCCAACTGCAGGGAGCCCTCTCTGATTCCTGTTGATGATAAGTTAGGGCACATTTAACCACTTCCACCATTCCTCCCTGCTAAAGACCCTCCTGTGCATCGCACACGCCGATCATTAAGGCACGCAAGTCTGCTTCCAGGTCACTGTCATTACCCCTGTTTTAAACACAAGGCACCAGCTTTCTCCACGTCCTTTGCTCTCAAGAGCACATCAGTCCCTGAACCACCCGCTTTCTGCAAATCTCCTTCCCTCTGCGCAGTGCCACCCGTCACACCCGCCCCGAGGGACCCGGGTGCCACAGGGAACATGCTGCTCCAAGGAGGGAACCCGACAACACCGGGATGCTGCAGGGAACTCTTTTGTTCTCGTCTCCCCTGCTGCAATCATCCGGCCAGGCATCTCCGTGTGCCCCCACACGCAGTGGGGATCTCTCCCAGGGGACTGGGGTGCTGACAGCCAAATGACTTTACACCCCAGGTACCTCCTTCCGTATGAAGAAATCCCAGTGAGCGAACACGGCGCAAGGAGCACCTCTCCAGCAGCACTGGGAATCACATCAGTTCCACCCCCCAAGCTCCTTTCTTTAACCCCAGCATTTAGCAGGCGCAGAACCACATCCTGACCATGCTGCAGCCCAGGGATGCATGTTTTGCCAGCCCAGGAGCTGAAAACTCCCTTGAGCTGGCAGGGAAATCCCACAAAGCAGCAAAGATAAGCATTTACATCGTGTCTCTTCCCATTATTCCCAACAAGCACCAGAGCCCAGGACGAGAGCAGAGCATCCCTGCTCGCAGCAGCTCCTCCCTGCAGAGATCAACCCTTGGAGAGGGGATCCCTGGAGCCATCTCTCCCTGCCACCCCCATGGCAGCTAAAAAAGCACCCTCAAAACTCTCTGAAAAGGGGAGGAGGATAAAACTCAGCCCCACAGGGAAGGCAGCTTGAAGCCCGAAGGCAGCGGCAGGCGGTGGGGGGAAAGCGCATGCCAGCCGCCCGGCTCTGACGGCTGACACCCTGGCGTAACACTTTCCAGATGTGGCTGCAGGAAGACAGAAGCAGAGTTGTTCCCTGCTGAGGAAGCTGGAAACGGTCGGAGATGAATCCGGAAACGGGAGCCGGAGCCGGCGGGGGCGGGGGCACAGGGACAGCCAGGGAAACGCAGCGCGCCGGGGCCGATACAAAACTCCTCTCTCTTTTGTGTGTGTGTGTGTTTTATTTCGGGAACTCTGCATGTAAAAGCCCTTAATTTATACGCTGTGTGGGTTGACGGCTGTACCCAACAAATGGAACATTTTCTCCATACCCTTGTGTGTGTGATAAACAGCCGCTGCGGAGAGGCAGGGGACAGAACCTTT
>NW_009702235.1:29605-31505 GCF_000703405.1 Apaloderma vittatum
TGGCTTGGGGGTTATTATTTTTTCCTCCTTCTCAAAGGAGGAGGCCTCGTCCCCCTCGCCAGGTAACCTGCACAGCACCGGGCAGGCGAGCGGGGTGGCCGGCGGTCCCTGCCCATCTCACCTCACCAGCTCTTCCTCCCCGAGCAGTGCTGGAGCTGATGCAGTCCTGCCTGTAAACCCCGCTGCCGGAGGCTAAGGGAGGAGGAGAGGCCAAAAGTAGCAGGCAGACGTCCCCATGCCTCTCACTGGGTGTAGACAAGCACCCGTCTGCTCCCATCCCTCCTCATCTCCTTGTCTAGGGTGCCACAGGAGGACTCTGTGTGGGCTGCTACAGGAGGGAGCCCCTTGCACAGCTCTCTCAGCCCTCACTGAGCAGCTGCAAGTACCACCACGATGTGCATTTTCAAAAGGGTGCTGCTTCTAAAAAAGCAGGGACCGAGCAATTGGGGGCTGGAGGTCCTCACAGAAATACTCACGCTCTGTCATCCCAGGGGGAACCCAGAGAGAGCGGATAGGGAGCAGCTTCAGCAAAACCCCAACCTCCAGAGAGAGATCCTGGGAAAATGCACTCATCTCCTTTGAGCGTGCTCACTCCATCTGACCGCTCCAGCCACCCCAGCCCAACCAGCATCACCTCAAACCTCACCAGGCAGCAGGTCACAGCACAGCAGCCCAGCAGGCCACACCAACAAGTGGCTTTATAGCCCTCCACCACCCTGTCATTCAGCCAGTCAGCATACAGACCACCCAGCAACCCCCAAGTCTATCTATTATGCATCTATTACACCTATGCACACATATTGCACAACACGACGTGCATTTGTCTTTGGTCGAATAAAGCATGGAGCTGTTTGGGGTGCCCTGGGCAATGCTCACCAGCATGTGGAGCTGCCCCAAGCCTGGGAAGGAGCTGGGCAGAAGCACGAAGCCCCCACGAAGCCGCTGCTCCCAGCAGGGATCTGCAGCGCGGAGCCGCTTCCCCACCACCTGTGTATTTGCACAGCCCGTGCTGAGGGCAGTCCCGTTAAGCTGGCTATAATGGACTTGCAGCGGGGATAAAACGGGTGTTTGCTGTTTGTAGGAAAAAAAAAGGACCCGAAGCCAAGGATGAGGCCAAAGTCAGGAAATTTGCCTCCATGTCCGCCATGTCCCAGGATATCAGAGTACACATAAAAAAAAAAAAAACAACCTCAGAGAATCACAGTTGGTTTTGCAAAATAAAGCCCTGGCCTGGCTGCAGCAAACAAGTGGGGGGCCCTGGTGAATCCTGGAGCTGGCTGCTGTGCTCACCAGCACAGCCACCACGCACACTCCCCCAGCGCACCTGGGTGTGCCGGGTCCCTAATAGCCAAAACCTGCCTCTTTGTGACTCCTGGGGACCCAGTAAGGTTGTTGCTGCTGGCACAGAGGCACCCACACCAAGGTTTCAGCTGGCAGAACGGAACTCAGCCCGTCTTCCTCCTGCACCCCAGGGACAGTGACAAACACAGCCATGCTGAGCTGCTTCCTCAGGGCTGGTTGCACCCATTTTGTGCCCAAATTCTGGCCAGTTCCTGTGTGAAACAAACTCCAGAGAGACGAAGCCCAGGACAAGAAGACCGGCCTTTCATCCAAAATCAGGGTGGGTTTTTTTTCTCATTTCTGGCCGAGGCAGATATCTCGGAAAAACAGCATTTCCTGTGGTATTTCAACACTTTCTTTTCTCAGACAGAGCCATCTGAGAACGGCTTCCAGGGCTGTCAACGAGCTTTGGAGCAGGCCCAAGAGGAGAACCACCATGGGGAATCGAGAGGGTTTCTTGGAGCCACCCTCCGGGGTTCAGCTCAGCTGTCACGCAGGGCAGGAACGGGGCTGGCACAGGCACAAGGCGCCGCAGGGCAGGGACAGAGACCAGGGCAGC
>NW_009702236.1:0-11530 GCF_000703405.1 Apaloderma vittatum
AAAATCCGGCTGAGCCAACCCAATACAAAACTGATCAAGCCTTTAAGGGCAGACGCTTTAACTCATAGCTACATTCGGTAAGTACAGAATAGAAAGTGACGGAAACTTCTATCAAAAGAGCTCTTGGGGATTCCAAGAATGAACACAGGTCAATTAATTTATCAAGCAGTTACAACCACAACAGAAAAACTCCCCCCCAAACCAGGGGAGGGGCAGAAATAGATTCAAAATACGAACTAGTGCTTTCAATAACCAGAGCCCAATGTGAATACTTGAAGGGGCTGGGAAAGCAGAAGCCCGGAGTGCTGGAGGCAGTCATGACAGACATGAAGTGTTCTGGCATTCCAGCAGGAACATCTGAAGCTTCACGCTTTTCATTAAATAAACAAAGCTATCCCATAAGCTTTAGCAATCAGGGCACTCCAGACATCTTCGTAGGATCCTCCAGGTCTGGGGACCCCCAGAACTAAGAGTGCCAAGGTTTTATAGCATACAGAGGCTGGGGCACAAATGCAGAAAACTGTCTAACACAGAGAGCTGTGGAACAGAAGAGATACCGAGGAGGAAGGCAGCAGCTACCATGTCCACAACTCTCCCAAGAAAAAAGGATTATGCAACTGGTTCCCTAATCCACCCCAGGCAGAGCCAGCCAGGTTAGCACAAACACATCCCAAACAGGCATGATGCAACCCGGCTCAGATAAGGTAAAAGGGACAAGGAAATACTCATGTGATCCCTGCCACCAGCAGGGACGCAAGATCTTGACTCTCAAGTGACAGACCCAGAAGGAGTAAATACATCGTGTTTGCCAGCACAACTAGCCTGGGGAATGGCGACGGACTGCTGTCACTGCGGCCAGGAGCAGCTGTCTGTCTCTTCTGGTCTCGCAATCTGGAGAAGTGCAAGTGATTCCAAGTCATCTGGGCAAAACGGGAGGTGAAAAGTCAGGAAGACAACCGATAGCCACAGCTGAGTAAGTCCCATTAAAAGCGACTGAGAAAAGCCTGTTCCAGCAGACACTCAAACAGAAAAAGCGTTTAGCAGAGGTTGTTTTAAAGAGGCCGCTCCCAAATAGCTGGAAGGAAGTCTGGCATGAAAAAAGAGGCTCAGAGTGAGAGAGGTGTAAAACAGCTCTGGCTTGGCAACAGGAAAGCATCCTGACAGTCAAAGCTTTAAAAAACAACTATTCCAGCATCCTTTTTATCCTGTTGTGCATTCTGTGAAGTGTGCCCATTTTTAAGTGCACTGGAAGACCAAAGCTAAAGCAAGAACCATACCTACAGTCACCCATCTGCGCTTAAAATCCGTAAACAGACCAGTGACGGCATACGTGCAACCCCAGGAACCTTTTGTCAGGATTAATCCTCTGCCTGGCTCTTGTTTTTCTTTCATTTACTACTTATGTCCGCAATTTAACGTCTCCTCTCTCTTCCAAAATATCCTGCAGCAGGAGCAGCAAAAGCCTCAGAAGCCTCAGCTGGCCAAAGAAAACGACTGTGGGAAACCAGTTTCCACACTGGCACATCACCATCAGAAATAACTGGTGTTTTAAAACCAGCTCTGTTCATGTCAAGGGATTGTCCTCCGAGCAACATAAAAAGATGTCAGCAAGTTACAGAGCGGTACTTTCCCTATAATACCATAGCACATAATCCGAGACAAAGATGAAGATTGTCCTTTAGACGTGATAACGAGAACAAGCAAACACGATCAACAGCAGCGAGACCCACTGATAACCCCTGTTATTAGAGCAATACTGAAAAGGTATTAGGCTGCTTCCATACAGGTCAGGGGATTCAGGCTGTACCCAATTTCAAGGGCGAGGTATTCCGTTCTAGAGCTGAACAGCTAAACACCCCATTTAGATGCTGCTTCTGAATTACAACAGGCATGACCAGATATACAGAAGATAATCAGAGGTAATCACAATTGTATTAATACTGTATTCACATCGTTACTGGAGCATCCAAATAAAGTCCCATAAAAAGACCACAGCCAGACCAGCACACACACTAACTGGCAAGCTGCAGTGCCAGGGGCTATCTCAGCAGATTTAATCAAAGACATGTTCAAGCACAAGTCTAAAATTAAGCCAGAGCTACTGAGTTAATAAAAATATTCGCACTAATGTAGCTCGACTCCCACCTATCAACTTCGAAATGCAAGATCTGTTCATGACGCTCTGGGGCCTGCAGTCTCAGTCTGTTCAGCATTGCTTATGGTGAAAGTACAGAAACGATACACAGATGGGATCAAACATATAAATAGCTTCATCCATTAGAAAACCGAAAGCAAGCAGCAAGACATGCCAATCAGAGCTTCAGCGTGTTAAAATGTGTATCTATACCAATATGCTATGCACTGTACTGAGCTTTGGCTAAAAAATACTGTATTTCTACACCGTGCTTTTTGGATATTTTCACTTACAAAGAGAACACACAAGACTAAAATACTGATTTATGAGCTATTTAGATGCCTACAGGTAGATGTCACGGAGACTTTCAGAAACTCTGCTCTAGATTTTTACATCCCTAAGTTGCTTTCTGTATCTGGCTCTGTTGCTAGCAGTGCTTTTATTTTTGCCAATATTAGAACTAATTGCACCTGTTCTGATGCAGTGGAGAATATTAGCAATTTTAAACCTCATTCTCCAGAGAACTATTGACTAATTTATTCCACAAAATATTTCTAGTTTGAAAAAAAGAATTAGGCAATGTGCAGTACCTCTTGTTAGTAATAAATAGCGTAAGACAGATAATGACAGGCAAACAAAAAAAAGGAAGCTGCTGCCTTCAAACAGTTGGGACTTGAAGGCTGTAGTGTCCATATGCACTTCTCCATAGGGGATGGCTCCAGCCAGTGCCACAAATTCCTCTGTAGGAAAGCGCTCACGCAGACGGCAACCACAGAGCCCATATTCACCGCTGCTGAGATCTCTTGAAGCGAGCAAAGCCATCACCTCTGACGAAAGCACATCCAGAGCATTCAGACTGCCTTCCAGCTGCCCAGGATCTCAGCGCCGCGTACTGACACCATCAAACAGCCCCAACCCCAGGAGCACGCTACGTTCACTGACAGCACCTCTGCGGTGCTGCGGTATCGCAGCTAGAAATGCAAAACAGCCTCTCGGAACATCTCTGGAGCTTTGTCCTGTGCAGTCGTAGTTTAAACATTAACATTTAATGTAAGGAAAAACTATTTCTGACTCTTGGAGAACAGCAAGAGCAAGACTTCATGAGGGGAATCCCTAGAAACAGATAAATATTCTGTCACTGAAGGGAACACAGAAAAAGACAGAAGTGAGTTGTATCTCTTTGGCTTCGCTGGGAAGATGCTGCCTGGAAAACAAGGTCTAGGCAGTACCAAATTTGCTTTAATCCCACACAGGCATCCTCCAGCCTATGGGGCTGAACAGCTACGGACGAAGATGACACTCTCCAGCGTAGGTGTGATGTACAGAGTGACTACTCAGAATCCCATTTGCACATCCTGAAAGACCAAGGTATTGTTCTACAGTTTTTTTGTGCATTTGAAACCTCCTTAGATATTAAAGCTAAAAAGCTCCTTTTCCACAGAGAAGAGATCCCGTACAGTGAACAGCAGCTTCTGCAGAAGCAAAACCCTGAGTGAGGACACTCACTCCAGAGCTGCAATTACAGCTATGGAGCAGGAAGCTGGCGCCTACCACAGCAAGACCCTAGATGTGGTATAACTTCAACCAGAAATGATTTAACTCTCTCTACACTATAGGCTACAAGCAGCATAGAAACACCAACTTCAGGTATTCAGGTGGAAATCAGAGCAGGCAAAAGTAGGTAAAACAGTTGCCAACCTAGTTAGAGATTTGCTGGTTTTGACTCTGTTTTGGTTTTTAAATCAGTGAGATCTAGCCTTTCAGGTTTCTGGTTTTGTTGCTTTATCCAACCATCTCTAAACTGCCGAATCATTACATTAGTTACAGAGTCGAAGAGATAAGAGGGAGCACAATGTCAGAAGAATTCCCTAGAAAACTTGACACTTCTATTTGCTCAAAGACCAGAAGGACTCACTGAGACAGAAGCCTAGCCGTCGATCTTCAAGTGAGTGCACAGTAGCCTGTCTCAGGGGAAGAGTCCTTGAACTTGCCTGCAGATGATGAGGGATATCCAGAAGGCAACAGTAACCCACACACCAAAGACACTGAGCAGCCAAAGCTGAGCAATCTTTCCCACGAGGTCTTTGGAGCATCGTGTGCCTTTCATTCATCATGAGCAGGAGGGACCAGCTATGCCCATGAAAAATGCTCAGATTCTGGGCATTCTTGAAGCTACAAAGAGTTCTTGCAACCTGTGGCTGGATGGACATGGAGGTACAGGTAAGAAGAGCAGAAGATGTGGGCCAAAGTCTCATGCAGGACTTGAAGCCAAACTCTGGCCCATGCCAGATGTATCACTAAGATCAGTGTGGAAAACTGAGGCCACTCAAAGGAGAAACAAAGGCTCCTAAAAATAAAGAACCTATCATCCAAGATGAACCATCTACAGATGCAACACAGCCCCATCTCAGGCAAGCGAGCCCAGAGCACTGGCACCAAAGAAGAAAAAAGCAGAAATTTGGAGACCTAGCAGGATTACGCTTCTGTGCGACCTACATGCCGATGGCGCAACAACCAGCGCCAGTGGAAATAAATGCTAGCAGAAGCAACTGGGATTCTTGGCGAACAATCAGCTCCTTGGCACATGGGATGGAACACACAGTGCTGGGTAAATCTCTTTCAAAGTCCAGAGTAGGTGACCAAAAAGGTGTGTCTGAGTCAGGAAGCTGTTATGAAAGTTCACCTTCTGACAGGCAAATACAACCTTGGGGCTTCTGATCTGTTTTATAAACCACCATTTAAACGGGAATGAATTCCACAGAGCTGACAGCAAACCTGGACCAAACCTCAAGGGAAACTGCCAAGATGACAAAGATAAACACATGAAGGGAACAGCATTCTTGAGACACCCCAAGAACAAGCCTCCTGTTCAGGACGGCTGATGACCCACCACTCCACAGCAATCCAGAGAGCAAGGAGGCACTTCACCTTGCTGAGGCCATCCAAGAGGAACCGAGGACCAGGCGATACACTTCGGCAGGGAACAACATCACCAACAAAGAGCTACTGGTAGGGCAAGACGTGTACGATCCCGGATGCTTACAGTGCACAAGTATCCATGCTTGCCCATATTCTGAATGTGAGCAGGTACTCGAAGACTTTGCTCTTTTTATGTATGATACAAACAGCACAGTTCAGAAGAATATATTATCTGACCCAATTTTAAATACTTCAACACTCACGACACGACCCATACTAGCATTAAACAAAGCACTGCTACAATTTGTTTCTAGTCGATTTTCTTAAGGCACTAAGGTATGCGAGACGTGCGCTTCTCCATCTCCTGCACCTGGACACTAGAGAATCCACGAGGGCGAAAGTTATTACGAATCAAAGCCACAGGAAACTCAATTCCAGCACTGCTTTCATAAAATCGCTGTTATTTTTATCAGTCCTACACTGCGAGAAAGTGTACATGCTACTTCCTTCATAAACCTCATGTACGCATTTCATCAATTTAGCTTGCTAAATTATACTCATTACTAAAAATAAGCAGCGGGTTTGAAGCCTGAGCCCTCCAATTTCTGAAAACTCTTCATATTTACTCAAACTATACAAAGGAGCTGTGGAAAAAGTGGAAGCAAAGACTGGAGACACATGCTGGCCTGTCACAACAGATTCAGGCATAACCAGAGGAATGCTCAGTAACCACACTTCTGTTTCCATACTTAAAGAAAAATAAAGAGCCCCACACAAGTAGAGAGCTAATTTTCAATACTGTCAACACCAAGTGTTCCAGAGACTGACATCACAGCTGAATTAAGTTTTGATTCTAACAGCAAAGTAAAAATCTCCCGGAAGTCTTTACTAATCATAAAGGAACAAAACTGGCCCAACTCTAACCTACTGAAAACACACAGACCTGTAGGCTTCCTGGACTCTTCCAAAACACCTACCAGAATTGTAACTAACATTGTCTATTGCTAGCTTTCATATTTAACTGGAGAAGCAAGGTACAAGGGGAAAGCAACTGTTGTCTCCACGGTTCTCAGTTTTAGATCAAAAGTTATTACCCTATAAACTTCAGCAGGCATTCCAAGTTGTCAAAGGCAGTGGTGGAATCAGCATTGCCAGGAATATGTTACATTATTATTCCTACAAATTAGTGCTTTCAAGTCCATTTTTCTGGAATTATCAACACCTTTGTCAGCAATAGGAGAAAACTACCTGCAGCATCAGGACTCCCCAGAAAATATGGGGGATATAACCTTAGTGAAACCATGAAAGAAATGACTGAGGGTAGCTGGCTTCATTTACACAGATCCACACACAATGTTCTACAACACGTGCTCTGGACTCGTTGGAGCAGGTGCAGAGGAGGCCTCAAAGATGGTCAAGGGTCTGGAGCACCTCCCCTGTGAGGACAGGCTGAGAGAGTCGAGGTTCTTCAGCCTGAAGAGAAGGTTCCGGGGAGACCTTATAGCAGCCTGCCAGTACTTAACGGGAGCTGCAGAAAAGCTGGGGAGGGAGTTCAGCAATAGGACAAGGGGTAATGGTTATAAACTGAAAGAGGGTAGAGTTAGACTAGATATAAGGAAGAAATTTTGTACATGAAGGTGGTGAAACACTAGCAGAGGTTGCCCAGAGAGGTGGTGGAAGCCCCAATCCTGGAATCATTCAAGGTCAGGCTGGATGGGGCACTGAGCAACCTGATCTAGTGGAAGATGTCCCTGCTCACTGCAGGGGGTTGGAACTAGATGACCTCTAAAGGTTGCTTCCAACCCAAACTATTCTGTAATTCTACGATAATGAGAACACTGCTTCCAAAGTGGGTATCATTTAATCTTGTCAGACTGACAGTACAGAAACACTACCCAAGAATGAGCATCTTGTAATTGGAATAAAGCAAAGGATCAGGATTATCAGAACTTATGTTAAGATTTAAACACAAGCACAGACGAGAAGCCAGTGCTTCCCACAGTACAGAACCAGAAACACAGACCTAGCCAGGGAGATCAAACATCAAAGCCCAGTTATTTCAAACTTCTTATCAACAGATGTGCCCAGTAGTCAAAGGAATTGATTCACATTATACATGATTCCTCAGTGAGGCTGCAATTCTGCATTTTGAAACCAGTTATCTGTTACAAGGCAACACTGTGGTAACTTTCCTTAGAGTAAATACACTTATGCACATGGAAAGTCACTGACCAAGCGAGTAGGACAATGGCAAAAATGCAGAGCCTCATCACGAACAAATGACTTTGAGAGAAAACCTCCAGGAGAATTTCAGCCAGCAGCAAAAGCATTTTTAGGAGTAAATATTTCTGTTAGAGATTAAACATAGCTGCGTTCCAAGCAGTATTTCATTAGTCAAGCCAAAACATTGTACAGCTGTTGCTTTTCAACTCCTCCCCAGACTGACTCTTCTCTCATAACCCTGCTCTTGACCCACATCTTCTCCCTTTCCCTAGACAGGTAAATGTACGTTTTGTTATTGATTAACCAGTGGCCATCAACAACACTTTCTTAAATGAGCACATCAATGCTCCCCCAAAGAGTCACTGAATCTTTGAAACCTAACGCCTAGAAATCTGTCCTGTACTCAGTGGATTACGTTTTAGAACACAAAATTTCCACTCTTTTACTATAAAAATGAAACAAAAAGCACATCCTGGACTAGATGATCTCTAAGGTCCCTTCCAGCCTATGCCATTCTATGATTCTATGTACTTAAAGGAGTACAAAAATAGTGTGGATGTAATGTTAAATCATTATTCTATAGATACATTTTTGCATCTACTAAATAGTAGTGATGCAAAAAAACTACATAAAAAAAGATAATATGTTGTCAAAAGTGTGCATCTGCTTTAATAAGGCATGAAGTGACCAGGAGGACCAGGACCACCTGAGTTGACAGAAGCAGTCCACTACCTGTTCAATGTCCCACTCAGCCTCCATGAGAGGAAAAAGGACTTGGAGGAGGGGACGCAAAGGAAAATTAACAGGCACCAGAAAATGCAGCATGTGTTGTGAAGGTGGACTGTCTAATACTTCTTATTGTACTAGTTTGTCACATTATCTCAGAAAAAATAAACATTTCCAGGCACAGACGAAATAATGCTCCAAACAAGATCACTGTTACTCACCAGTTTTTACATGCTTAAACAGCTGGCTTTGCCATAGCCAATGTAATTATAGCACGGAGCCACGATATACAGAACTTTGCTCCCCAAGGTTATTAATATTATGCAAGACACATTAAAGAAGCTCGCGAAATACAAAAATACAACATTGAAACTTACAGTATTTAACAAAATCCTTTTGAAAATCTTTCCTGGAATTGACAAAGGTTCTTCCTCTCTCTGTTCCAACGACAAACACGTCTGTTTCATATACAGCAATGCAGGCAACTTCTGCCTTAGACTTGGCAAGTTCTTTACACTATAAAAAGAAAAAGAAAAAGCTTTTATTACCATAGTTAAGAGTACAGTTAACAGAAATGTATGCGGTATCATGTAAAAGTTATTACTTCTGCTGCCAGCTTCCACCCTTCAGAAGACATTGCAAGCAACACAGCATCAGCCATTGGCAAAAGATATTTAATGCATCTGGAGTACTTTTCATCAGGAATCTTAAGAGCATTGTAAATGCATTAGTGAAATTAAGGCCTTGTCTAGACTCAGTGTGCGCTGTTTCTAATTAAAATTATTTACACCAATCCACGTGAAGTTATCACTTCCCTGTTAGATAACCATACCGAGTGCCTCACTACCATCCCAGCTTTCAACAGCACATACGGGAGTTCCATTCATTCCCAGCACATCCCACTGTTCTGTTCAGGAGGGTGTGGCTGGAAGCAGGAAGGCTGCCGGCACTCTGTCTCCTCCTGCCCCCTGGGCTCAGGCTCCCAGGAATTCCTCCAGAGCAGGATTACACCTTCCCTGGCAACACCGCTATGCGTTCTGCTGGGAGAAATTCCTGGCAGAGAAGTAAGGCAGGAAGCACAAGGAGAGAGCAAAGACCCTAACAGAATTAGTGAGATCATCAAGAAGTGATCATAAAAAGCCAATTTTTCCTAGGAACTCAGATCAGAGTCTGCTGCAACCTATAAATACACCAGCAACTGCAGCACGAGAACAACTGACACAAAGGCCTCAGGAACCCAACACAGCCATTGGGAAAAAAGGCTTGCAACCACTTCTCATAAACACCCCATTCAAAGTTTCGTTGCTAAAAAGAAAATTTTTGTTCTTGCTTACCATATCAGAAAATGAATTTAAAGACCCAAATCTTTTACAGTGTCTCAACTGGAAGGAAATGGGACACAGCCCTGGCCAATCTTAAACCCCACCACACAATGATTAAAAATAACGGGTGATACGTCAACTTAAAGTATTTTCTGAACCAGTTGTGTTGAATTTGTACAGCAGCTGAGGATGAGACATTAGGCTCAAGACCATTTATTTAATCTATAATACAAATGACAAAGACCAGAACATACTCTTGCCTTCCAACCACACTCTACCTGAGCAATCAAGAAATATTTCTCGCTTGTTTATTTGACAAAATCATTTTTAAAACAACCATTCTATGACAAGAAACAAGATCACCATTAAGAAGACTGCTTGCGTGATTTTCCACAAGCAAAGAGACAGAGTTACAGCAGCTTGGAGAGCATGCAGTAAGGTAAGGATAAAATATTACGCCTTTCCTGTTCTGCAGTGGGAGGCAGTACAGTGGTGCAACCCTGCAAATGCCAAGACAGTTACGACACGGCTGTTTAACTTCTCTACTAACCATTGACTCAAGTGCTGACATGAGGAACGTAACCACCATTCTGCTTTCAGAGGAGTCCTCATCATGGATGGGTGTTGCTGGTGCAGTAGTTTGGGCCATTTTTCTCCTATAAAATGAAATAGAAACAAACTGTTTAGATACAACAGTGTAAGAAAACGAAAATCTCTTACGCAAGCAAAACAAAAAAAATATTCAAAAATCCAGGACATATCCCACCAAACACAAACAAGCAAATACAGAGGGAAATGAACAGGAGGAAGCGCTCACTCTTCTATTCTTTCATCCAGAGCTGGAGCTAAGCATTCAAAAGTTCAAGTGTTGTGCCATGATTAGACCACAACCCCTTTGTGCCTAAAAAGATGTGTATGGATTAGCTGAATTTGCATCGACTTTTCTTTCTAAGCATGTTTGCAAGTTGAGCAGCCTGGATAAACACCGCAAAAACCACTGGCATCAAGGTACAGAGTCGTGACACACGTATTAGACTGATCCCTCCTGTAATTGTCATGGCCTAGCTTGAAACCAACCACCGTCACTCTGCCCCAAAATCACGGCCTCAGAGTAGTCCCAGAACGTGGCATTTTTCTTTGCATATTCTTCGGTTGTAGGATTAACTCCAAAGCTAAACAGTCCCAATTAAGATGCTAAAAATAAAAACTGAATTTCAGGAGTGACACACACACACAAAAAAGAGATTTAAGCCTATTTTCTGTATGTCATTCAGCAGACTTTCAACTTAACACATAAGTAATAATCAGGGCTTGTTTATGCTTCTGCTGGCAGAATTGTCTATAGAAAAATGAATATATTCAGAATGAACTTTTAAGCAGCTGCTACAAGTACATTTTTCTATTGGAGCACTGCAACTTCTTATGTTTATACATATCCAAAGCAATAACTCGACATGCCTGGAGGAGGAGAGAACTGGTAGAGATTTAGCTGTTACAACTCTGTGTGCAAGTTTTGAGAAACATCACCCCGAAAGTCAAGACAGCTCAGATAAAGGAGACATTTCACAAGCAGCTCGATGAGACAGCCTGCTCCTCCTGTAGAACCTGGGCAGATGACGTGGCTTAAGTTTTCAATGGTGACGTGAATCCTACTAGATGTGCAGACAAGTCAGGGCAGCACAACACACCACTGCCCGCGGTGGCACGTGGTTTCAGCAGAAAAAAGGCCCTCTGTTCTTTTGGTAGGACTTGGGGCACTTCAGACTACAAATTTGGGAGGGGGAAGTTAGCAACACTGCAAGCTCACATCCAGCAGCTTCTGGCTCTCCAGACACAAGCCAGCAAGGTTGAAATAGCTTTAAAACCGAGTTATGGGTAAACTGGCAGTGGCAGAGTCAGCAGCTCTTTGAGATTGCAGATAATGAGAGGTTTCAACACCGGCAACTGCTACTCTGAGGAGTAAGCAAACAAGTCCTTGGTCAGGTCTGGAAAAGGAGCTAAACTTGGTAAACTTTGAGAGTCCTGAATGATGCTAATTGCTTCAGCGACCCAAGAGAGGGTCGGCAGGGGATGATGGGGTTATCTTCCAGAGGAAGAGAGGCATCTTACTGCCTGTGGAACAACAGAGAGAAGGGGGATGTGACAGGCATAAACTGATCTTCATTGAGCCACACCTAATAGAGTTCTCAAGGTCACCTTTGGAACT
>NW_009702237.1:0-8744 GCF_000703405.1 Apaloderma vittatum
TGTTTCACCACCCTCATTATAAAGAACTTTTCTCTAACACCTGATCTAAATCCACACTGCTCTAGTTTAAAAACATGTCCCCTCAGTTGATTGCTATGCACGCTTGTAAACAGTCCCTCACCAGCTTTCCTGTAGGTCCCCTTCAGGTGCTGGAAGGCTGCTATAAGGTCTCCCCAGAGCCTTCTCTTCTCCAGGCTGAAAAATCCCAACTCTTTCAGCCTGTCCCTGTAGGGAAGGTGCTCCAGCCCTTTGACCATCTTTGTGGTCCATCTTCTTCTGTTGAGTGCTCCACAGCTGGATGCAGTACTCCAGGTCAGCTCTGCCTACACAAGAGCAGAGTAGAGGGACAGAATCACTTCTCTCAATCTGCTGGCCATGCTTCTTTTGATGCAATCCAGGATGCAGTTGGTTTTGTAGCTCGTTTGTTGCTCACGAGGTATGATTACCTGGTATGAAGGCTGCAGGGCAGTGCAGCCAGTCTTTATATTCACATGGCAATATGCAAGACTGATAGATCACATCTCAGGATAACTGTAACCTATGCTATTGTGCAGTTTTGCCCTTTATTTCTGAGCTGAAGAAAAAAAAATATTGTATTGCTGTAATGCCTTTTATGCTAGAGCTATCTCATTCAGGAGAAATCTATACCACTTCTGATTCTACAGATATCTTGCTCAGAGCTGGCTACAGGAACTGTGCTTTCTGCATCACTGCATGATGTATACATTACCAACAAAAAGCATTTGCAAACTAGGTAATTGTTCTGGGCTTCTGTTCCCTACTAGTAAATGGAAGATAACATTCCTTTTGTCTTTCTCATGTAGACAGAAGTTCTAAGACTCAAACACCCTTTTATTACTGTGTGTTCAGAGGTTAAATCAATATTATAATTTTACTGAAACAAATAATTATTAACAATGGATGGCAATATTTAACCAGCTAAAGACACAAATATAATTTGTATCTACAATTGAAATTACAGACAAGTTACAGGCAGTAACCTGTGATAAAAATTTAGCTCTAGTGGATCATTCTTTACCTTTATATTGCAATATGGGAAGAAATCCAATTTTTCATAGCAAAGACTTCACTTTAGCTAGACTGTTAGTCAGAGGAAAATATGCCCCAAGTGTTTTGGTCTAGAGATATCTGCAACTAGCCAATAAAGCTTATGCTGAGTTCGTCAGAGTTACTCCCCTCCAAACCTCAGGCTAGACTCCAACTGTGGTTTCTGACAAGAGCAGACAGCTCTTTAACATTTCTTCTACAATCTGAAGACAAAAAAAGGTGACATATTCTTCAGAATTCTGAAAAATATCAACTTAAGGGATTCATGAACTAGAAGCTTTTCTTTTAATGATGGAATGCAGATTTCTCATCTGGCCTTGACCTATCAGATTTTTATATGTTTTTCCTCTTTGTGTTTTAACTTCCTTGCTTGGAAAAAAAAAAGATTTTTATTGGTGTGCTGACCATGCATCCTCTACACTGTATTTTCTGCTCAAGGGGAAAAATGTTCACTTGCAAAACTAGAACTTGATTTCATGCTTCTTGGAGAAATTCCACATACTTCAATCTACAGTTAACACATATAAAAGTTTAAAGTGAGAGACATAGTGCTCTGGATGTAAGGAAGACTGAGAAGGATCCAAATATCTTCCTGCCTTAAATACATGTTTTCTCCTACAATTAGAAGAAATTACTTTATAGAGTGCAGGTTTTTTTACAAAGAAAAATGTTATAGTGTAACAAATGGACTAGACCAGGCATCACCAAATTAGAACAAACTATTATGACTACATTTTTGTTTCAAATATTTTTATCATTTCCATGCAAGAAAACACTTTGACATGTCCAAAATATTATCAATACTACTGATTAATTAGTGATTTTTGGTTTTTAGAACAGAAATATTCATGAATATACTCTTGAGTCTTGTATTCCTTGCATTGTTTTTGCATATTTGAAAAGTGAACCATGGAATAATTTTGGCTCAAAAAGACCTTTAAGATCGTCAAGTCACACAGAATCACAGAACGTTCTCAGTTGGAAGGGACCTTGAAAGATCATCTAGTCCAAACTCCCCGCCAAAGCAGGATCAGCTGGAGTAGGTCACACAGGAACACATCCAAATGTTGATACATATATACATAATACATACCTTCTGAAAATAATACATACATCCTATTCCAGTTTTGATTCTTATATCATAACTATTACCACAGCATCTATTATATTCTGTTAATGTACAGGAGACAGAGATATAAATGTTTCAGTACTTAACACACTGTCTTCCCTTAATAGACTTCAGT
Source organism: Apaloderma vittatum (assembly GCF_000703405.1). Classification (NCBI taxonomy): domain Eukaryota; kingdom Metazoa; phylum Chordata; class Aves; order Trogoniformes; family Trogonidae; genus Apaloderma; species Apaloderma vittatum. The sequence continues at coordinate 2,313 of NW_009702237.1, forward strand.
TCACAGATAAAAACACACTTGCATTGCATCCACTGTGATTAAACTATGTTATGACAGATACAATGCTAAAAGGGAAAGTCAGGGCAGGAAGGAAGTGTTTTCTCCAACCAGGCAAACAAAGAACAGAAAGTTTAGATAAAAGGTTATAGGCAGTGACACGTCCATAAATTTGTCTCCATTTCTTTAACAAAAACACTGAAACAAATTTGTGTTTACTTATACGCATATTACATGTTTTCATTCCCTTCCTCCCTTTGATATCAGACCAAGAGAAGAAATCTTATACAGTTGCAAGCCACTTAAATGAAGACATGAACTAGATCTTACAAATATGCATGCTAAGTGGCACAAGGGAAAACATACCAGTAGGTCAAAGTTAGTAATTATTCAACCTTACTTGAAACTTTTGTAATTTAATCTGGAATATGTTATATTCAGTACAAGACAGACATTGACGAACTGGAGGGAATCCATCAAAAGACCATAATGTACATGGAGAGACAGAGAAATCTGGATTTGATCAGCCTAAAGAGAAAACAAAGTATGTTTTCAACTGCCTAGTTAAAGTTTATATTGAAGGTGAAGGGACATACCTCTCAGAGGTGAATAGTGGTAGATGAAAGGCAGTGAGCCCAAACTCCACCAAGAGAAATTCAGAGTTACCGTAAGGAACAACTCTACAAGATAAAGCTAGTATAATATTTGATAAAGTTGTTCAGAGAAACTGGTAATATCCATTCTTGGAGATATTCCAAATTGACTAGAAAAAGTCTTGAGTTACCTGATGTAAATCCAGATAGGCTTGATTTGAGTATGAAGTCAAGATAGATGACCTCCAAGGATCACTGACAATCAAAATGTTTTCACAACACCACAACAGCAAGCAGTCCCAATACAAATAAGCTAAAAGAGTGACTAATATCAGTCTTGAATATGACTATATATGTACTAAAGCAGTATAGCTAACAATAATTTATGAGGGTTTTGTAACATTATGACATAGTCAGACATAGCTTTACATAATTATGTGAGCAATATGAACACCAAAGGAGTTAACAACGATGGGTGTAGTTGCATGTAGGAGGTGGAAGGAAGAAGTTGCCACACAGAGAATGAGGGACCATGACATTGCAAAAAGGCAGTACAGCTCAAGTATACAAGGAGGAGAATAGTAAGACAGCAGAAAACAAGAAAAGTGGTATCAGAAGCAGAGGAGGGAAATAAGGGCATAAAAACATCAGGCCTAAACAAGTTAAAACAGGGAAGAAATAAAACAAGCATACCTTGACCCACCTAACTCTCAGATTAGGAGCTTTCAAGTTGGATCATCCATGTCTTGACCACTAAGAGCTATGAAGAAATGTACACATCAGAGCCAACTACCCAAAATCCCCTTCACAGTCCTCCATAGTATGTTATATTCACAGCCAGTTTAGAAATGTTAATGACTAAGAGTATCATGATTAATAGTATGTAAGAAATTATCAGCAGTAAGCACATGCTCTACCAGTGAAATCAACAAAGTTCAGTTTTAAAGTTTAAATCTGGCCAAAATCAAACACTATCATAGTAACCTCCAGCTTCCTGATGTGTGTGTTTAAATATATATAAAAAAATTCCTCTATGGCTATATATATAATTGCATATATGTATATTTTCACTTGCAACAATGGAAAGGAAAGGACCTTTTTGACAGTGACTGATCCATAGGTCTTAGTTTCTAATCAGAATTGTACTTATTTTAAAGAAAAAGGAGATCTTGTTATTTTAAATAAGACAACATATTAATTTTTTTTTCTCAAAATCGGGTATTTCAGCTCTTTTTGCTTGCATTTTATCTAGTTACTTGTCAATTTGCTGTTTTTCAAGACCTTTTGCTCCCACCACAGTAAAAGGCAGTTAAAGATCAACACCCAACATTTCAGAGTGTATATTCCCATTGGTGTACACATATGAAAAGGAGAATAAATTACTGATAACATAATAATAAAAAATGACACTGTTTAACCTTCAGCTAAAAACCCAAAGCATTTTGCAAAGTATATAAGTGTGTTACAGTTTCTTAACAGAAGAATCAGCTCATTTATCACTGAAAGTCAGCTACTTCTCAGTTGGAAAGTAACAGCCTTTTTAAATGTACTGTGACCTTACAGGACATTTGAGGGGAGAAAATAAAAGATAAATCCAGTTCAAATTATATTATCTCTGTGTGAGGCAAACAACAAAAAACGTGCAGTGTTTCTTTCTTCTTAAATCTCCTGAAGTTACGATGAGCTGGCAGGAAACAAACGTGCAAGAGGAAAGTAACATTCATTAAAACTAGAGAGATAATTCATACTGACACAGACTAGATCATTCTTGAGACACTTATAGTAGCTCAATCAAAATATAAAACATACAATTAGAGCAAAATTAATACAAAAAAATCATAATGGAGTGACATTTGAAATTCTAAACAAGAAGAAAGAATAGCAAACAATTTCTGTAAATCTACTGTAATTTCAGGAAAAAGGTATAGTGGCATTCTGCATGCTGCAGTCTTGAGCAGATGTTCAGAACAATTTCTTCAATATTATCCCTCTTCCACATTTATTTTTTCTTTCCATTGTCTGTGGAATTAGAAAGTAGACAATGCTTCTATTTAATTAGGTGGTAGAACCTTACCTGCAGAATTGCTCAGTCTCCACGGGACTTAGGCCTTCCTGGTACAGCAATGACACAGGTTCATGTCCCTTATGACTTTTGAACAGAAGTTGCTTAAGACTTCAAAAACTCTTTAAAACATTTCTTCCTCATAATAAGACTTTAACGTAATCTACACACTTGTACAAGACATATCATATGGGAATCTAGACAAAAAGTACTTTGCAATGTAAAGCAGTTTCTGACAAGTCAGGGGCAGTTTGAAACTGGCACCATATAGCTTTAGCAGCAGTCTATATGCTTTTCATATAGTAAAATCAGAAACATATAAATACATTGTTTCCTCAATTCTTGGGTTATATGTGCATTTTACATACTTTTATTTCAATGAGGTATAGATTGATGGAATAATATTTTGAAATTTAATAACAATCATTACACTTTAATGTACAATGGAAGAAGTAGAAATTTAAAATAGCTTTGACTATATTAATCAGAGTATGTACCTCTAAAATATTCTCATCAATTTAAGGAAATTAACATAATTTTTTTTCAGAAGGATCATGAGAGAACTTGGTACGCAGAATAGAATAAAGTTCTGACAAATACAGCACAAAATAGAATTTAGAGAAAAAAAAAAAAGAAAGCAGGCTGCACCTAGTATTTGAAATTAATTCCTACATGTCATCTGTATTTATTTTAAGTCTCCGTGGCTAGTTTAGGGCATTAATTGTTGTTCATCCACTATATCAATAACTATAAACTTTTTAAAAGAGGAATATTCTAGGTTAGGGAACATTGGATTGAACAAATAAAGTTGTTTAAAACTGTAAAAAAGAAAGCTGCTTTCAGAGTGAACAAAAAAAAAGGATCATTCAGCTCTAAAATCACATGATTAAAATAATATCAAGAAAAATATATGATATTTAAAATAACCAGGAAACTACAAACTACTTCACTGAACAGTAGCAAAAAAAAGTTAAGTGTCACCTGGAAGTATATTTTCATATTTGACTTTTTAATTCTTTGTGAAACAGGATCTATAAGGAAAATTCTAACAGACTTGAGGTTTAACTATAAAAATACTTGCATTGCATTATTAATGGAAATGCAATGAAAGGATAAACTTCTGAATTCAGAGATGTCAAAACAAAAGTACTTTTAAGACCATCCAGGATGGACCTGTTACTGGCCAAAGTGAAGCCCACCACTGATGCTGTGATGGTAACATATTTAAGAAAGAGTAAAAACACTGCCCATTGGCTGTGAGGGAGAAGTGAGAATATGTGAGAGAAACAATCCAGTAGATGCCAAGGTCAGTGAAGAAGAAGGAGGAACAGGTGCTCCAGACACCACAGCAGAAATTCTTCTGCAGCCCATAGAGAAGACCGTGGTGATGCAGGTTGTCCACCTGCAGCCCATGGAGGACGCCACTCCAGAGCAGATGGATGTGCACTAAAGGAGTCAATGGAGAGTAGCACCGTTGAAAGGACCCAGGCTGGAACAATTCTTGAAGTACTGCAGCTCATGGGAAAGACTTATATTGAAGAAGTTTGTGAAGGATTATATCCTATGGAGTGGACCCCATGCTTGAGCAGATGTGAGAAGGAAAGAGTGGCAGAGAAAAAGTGTTTCATAACATGACTGCAACCCTATTCCCCCGTCCTGTTGTGTCTTTCTCCTGTGGAAGAGAACGTAGAATACTTGGGAATAAAAGAAGTAAAGTTGAACCTGGGAAGAGGGGATGGTGAGGGGAAAGTGCTTTTAGTGTTTCTGTTTCTTCCTATGCTACTTTATTTTTAATTGGCAATAAGTTAAATTAATCTTCCACAAACTGAAACTGTTTTATACGTGATGGTAGTCAGTGAGCAATCTCTCTGTCCTGACCTCAATCCATGAGCTTTATAATCTTACTTTCTCCACCTGTCCTGCTGAGGATGGGGAGTAAGAAGACAGCTGGGTGGGCACCTGGCAGACCAGGATTAACTCACTGCATATACTTGAAATCTTAACAGTCAGATCGAAGATTCAGTTTGGTCCAGATCTAATTATTACAGAAAAAGAATATGAATTATTAGTAACATTGAAATTGTTATATGCACACACTTTGTAGAACCTATTCCTTTTGACACTGTTATGCTCAGCCTCCTGCCGCCCTTTTGCCTCTAAAAGTCCATATTGCCAGTTTGGTGGTGGTTGCAGGGTATGACAATGAGCAGCACTCAGGGAGAATATGACCCTGAGCTTATTTTCCTTCTTCACTTTAGGATCTGGTTAGTGTCTTTTTTGATATCTATGCTTTTACATCTTCATTTCTTTAGTTGGTCTGCAAATCATATCTGATTTTCCCATGTAAGTGCTTTCTATGTGTGTTAAAAAAACACATTTCTGTTCTGTTTCTTATTCTCAAAACATTTTAGTCCAGCTCCAAATCTGCATTTCTTTGGCTGACCGTTGTAGAGTTGTTTATAGCTGTGGGGTCTCCAGTAACTTTTCACTGCACAAAGGAACAGGTGTTATTTATACTCTTTATCCATGACACAGTGTAACACTCATTTAACTATATCTGAAGTTCAATTAAAGATCAGAGTGAATTTTAAATTATATTTTAATATGAAGTTAAACAACTGGTAAAGACCAGACACCTTAGCACTCTGCAGCATAGACCCCTAAAATATTTGTAAGCGTATTTCTCTCAGTGTACTTGCACCAATACCTCTGTAGTCCTCAAAAACAGCCTTAGAAATTTCAGTCAAGTATTAACAGATGGCAATATTTATACTGCAGTAAATGCACATTGCTTCACTCTGCCTAATTTTGCTGTCACATATTAGCCACAGCTGACAGGATTTGGATGGGACATTGCATGGGGAAACACACCAGAGTATATCTCAGCCTGACTCCTCAGATATTATAAAGAAACCAATTACCTCTAGACTGATATCCACTATAAATTATAAGAGCAAACATGTGATCCAGGTTTAGCAAAATAGATAATTGTAGGGGAAAAATTCTAATTGCTAGGAACCCCACCAACAAGAGGATATCACTGTTTCTCAGTCAGGTTTAATCATAGCATTTGACACATAACTAATTAATTTGAGGGTGTAGGAGGAATGGTTTCTTTTTACAAAGAAACAAAAAAACCCACAGTCCCCTAAAGATATGCTAAGAAGTCTTTTTCTCTCTCTTTTTTAAACCTGTCTTACAGGAAAAGGAAATCATTGAATCATACACAGTAAGAGTTAAGAAAAATAAAATCTCAGCAAACAATGTATTTCTAAAAGTCAAGATTATCCTGTTCTTATAGGAAAATCCCACTAAGGAACTATTTAACTGAGTTTAGCAAGACTGTTTATAGTTAATCCTAAATGCACTGATAGGAAACCTAAGGCCTACACTCAATGTTACTTCTGCTCCCTTTGGATGTTACTCATAATTATAGTTTGTGCTTTAATTATTCTCCCTCATGTATTCAATTTATGATTAGACCAATAGCTTGCCCTGGAGGCTGAAAGTGCTGAGGTGGACGCTGGTGAATCAAGAGACAGCAACTCCTTCAGCAATGTGCATCTACACAGAAGCAGGAAAAAGCAGCTTTTTGCTCTCATAATGAAATTCAGAGCCCAAGTCGAGGGAATACTATTCCAGCAAAAGAACAACCTCTGATAACTCTCTAGGGAAAGGAGATTAAAAAAACAAATCTATAGCTCTCAAAAAAACACTTTTGTACTTTTATCGAAGAAAATTGTATTGTGTTGGTAATTAGAATAATTTTATCTATCTATT
>NW_009702238.1:0-25028 GCF_000703405.1 Apaloderma vittatum
GCTGAGTCCGTGCCTTTCAGCCCGCCGCACTATGATAGTCATGTAATTCAGTAAATACAGTAATAACATTGGTAACAGGCCTCAGGTCTTGCGCAAATACTCAAGACTGAGTTCTGAGTCAGTAGTAAATTCATCCACAACATGAGAAATCTGGTTTTTGTGTCCTCCTTAGTCTACTGGTGAAGATATTAGTTTCTTTTGCCTCCTGTTTCTGACCGAAAGACAAAAAACAGAGATTCATTGCTCTAGAAAAAGAGAACCAGAGAAGATATAGCTGGATATTATACACACTTGAAAATGAGCTTGTAGAATTCTGATCAATGCTTCAGGAACTATTTATGGGTTTTGCAAAAAAACATTCTTTGGATAGAGATATGCAAATATTAAAAGGCTGGAAATTCTGCAGTAGGTTTATCTAATAACTGAAAAGGCCATTCTATCTGGCAAGCACCCTCACATGTAAGATGTCATGCAAGCCCGTGGTGTGTGGTGCAATGGCTATTTTGGAACGTAGATTTTTAGGCAGGAAGTAACACAAAACCTATATTGACATGATTTCTGACTGCGGTCGAAGAAGGGCTGTAAAAGATAATGTGATGTGTTAACTTTGGCCAGCATCCATATGCCCATGCAGCCACTCACACCTTCCCCATCCTCAACAGGACAGGAGGAGAAAACAGGATGAAACATGTTGTGGGTTAGGACAAAGATGGTGAGATTGTTTGCCTATTACTGTCATGAGCAAAACAGAGTTGACCAGGGGAAAATAAATTTAACTTATTGCCAATGAAAATATATTTGAATGGTGAGGAAGAGAAAATAAACTAAGACACCACCTCCCTCTATTTCCCATCTTCCCAGGCTCTAGTTCACTCCTTCATTCCTCCCTCTTTTACCTCCTCCTGAGCAGTGCAGGGGGGACAGGGAATGGGAGGCTGTAGCCAGTACATGGCTGCTCCTCTCTACCTCTCCTTCCTCCATACAGCTTTTCCCTGTGGTGTAGATACCTGCTCCAGTTTGGTCACTCCAGGGGATCCCTGCTTGGGCACCTGGATCTCCTCCTCTTCCTTCTCCTCTCTCTCTCCTTGGGCCAGCAGGTCCATTTGTCACATGTTTCCCCTTCATTGCCCTGTCTGACTATCGGGCTGCATTTTGTCCTTCCTTTCCCCCCAGCTTTCCCCTGGATGCTCTGCCATCGCCATCATGGTTGTGGGCCCCTGTGGGGGGATCGGTTGGAGCCATCTGGAACCGGCCGTATCCAGCACGGGACAGCCCCGCCTGCTGCTCACAGGGTCCCCCCACCAGCCCCCATACCCACATGGGCCTGGGGCGCCTGCACACCCAGGACAGATAACCAACACCTTCACTGCATGGAAAATTAAAAATTACATTTTATGTACCTTTACTGAATTGAAGGATTGTAATAATGAGTTGGTTTTGAATTCAGACTGGAAAAACACTGTGATCATGGAAATTTTTCCTACATACTCATATCCTCAATATTAAAAGAAAGTGAGATAAAAAATGGGTTCCTCCCACTAATACCTTCAGTGAAAGACTGGAGAATAATTTTTATATTCCTTTTTTTATCTTACTTCCTTTTAAGGAAGACACTGTATCTTATGTTTATTACTGCAGTAACTGGCTCTTTCATGCTGCTTTCTAAATTAATGATGAACGGCTTCCATTTTCAGAGCTATCCAGACTTCTTAAGGGCACCCTTATCTCCTCAAGGAAACGAAAACACAGCTTAAGTGAGTAATTTTAAATTTAAATGAATAAAACTCTTCCGTAGTTAAGATGCTAATATGCACTACATCTTTAAAATGAACCACAGGCAATAGTAAAAACCACAAACCAAAAAAAAAATCAAACTATAAAAGCTTCAGGAAGACACATCTTTGATAGCAGATGAATGCCAGAGTGTCTTTCAAAATTAAATGAAAGCTCATGTATTCAGCAGTGGCAAAAGAACAAAAAAAGACTGCTGTTATTAAAACAGGACTCAAAAATATAAATGGATGCAGATAGACCCAGCTGCAAGAAGGATCCTCATAGGTACTCTGAAGTGCCTGCACATAAACCAAGGTGGTACAGCTCCATCTGAATTGTAAGTTTTTGTCTTGTTTCTTTTATTGGTTTCCATTGCTGGTATTTTTACAGGTGTATTTTGGGGAAGAACTTGCAAAATTTTATTTTGTCTTTTACCTATGGCTATTGTATAAGTTACTTAGACTGATAGTACATGTACATGTACACATTTGCTGTTTGAAGGTGTAATGGAGTTTCCAGGCATGTACTTTTTTTCCTTTCATTTACTTTAAGTCAATGCATTTTTTTTATTTAAATGGATTAAAAATAAGGAACCATTAATTATTTTGTAGTGAGCTTTATGGCATTGAAAATAATGTCATGTTCAGACTGGAACATCAATTTACCTTGAACAGCTGTGGTAAGCCTACAAATGTTATTTTTTAAGATATGTTAGTCTTTGTCTGCTGAATTACGTGGAATGGACTTGGCAGTGCTAGTTTAACATGGAAAAGACAACAGGTAATGGATACAAATTGCTCCTGGGGAGATTGTGATCGGACTCAGGAGGAAAATTTTTCTCCAAGAGAGCAGTTAGACACTGGAATAATCTTCCAAGAGAAGTGGTGGATTCCTCAACTTTAGACAGTTTTAAGGCTCAGCTTGACAGGATTGTATTTCTTTAGGATGATCCTCGAGGTCCCTTCCAACTAGGTGTTCTATGATTCTGTGAAAATTTGGACTTGATCTTAAAGGTCTTTTCCAACCTAAATGATTCTATGATTCTATCAATATTTCCCTCGGATTTCAAAGTTGCAGACTCACATAATGCATTTTGACGAAGTCATCCTGTCTGCACATCACTACAGTGAGTGTTGCCACTATATAACTTTAACATTTGAAGTATATGGCAGGAACAGAGCTGTTAAAATAAGGTGTGATTACATTGTTGAAAAATAAGCCTTTTTTTGTTTGTTTTAATTAAATAAACCAGAACCCAAAACTTCTCCTACAAATGTCATTCAAATAATTGCCACCAGTATTCCTCATCTCTCTTAACACACACTCTGATTCTGGTCCATTACATCTTTAGGTATTGACTGTTATGATTTCACCTGCCTAGATTCAATATCTTGCACTTAAGATATATCTTTTTTTTTCCTCTGGTTACACATCAAATATATTTTGCATGTATTTGCAATTCTGATGCTGTTTTCTTCTATGTTACAGTCTATCTCTGGTTGCTGTTCTCACTAGTAATTCCCCAAAACAAATATGTGATTTTTTTTCTCTCTCCAAGTACTTAGTTTTCCAAAGAAATAAATGACAATTTCCTTTTCAGAATCCACCTATTGATAGATTCCTTTCTCCTAAACTTTTAAGAGTTTTATGGAATATTTCTACAATGCTATATTATTTAGTTAGAGTATTCATTATTTTTTGTCTTAAGATTCTAGAAATATTTCATTTAAAGGTAACAAAAAAATAAACCTCTCCACAGAGTCAAAAGCTCAAAAATTATGACAAAACTGAAATTCAGTCTATAACTTAAAACCAAAATTTTTGCAGGTTTTTTGGTTTGGGGAGGAGGTTATCTAGCACATGACAGAAGATATTCTTCACCTTCTGTTTGCATTCAGGAGGCTACATGTATATGATCATTCAGTTCTCGGTCCATCAGTAAAAGACAGACAGTGACAAACTCAAATGAGTCTGGTGGGAAATCACCAAGATGGTAGGGTGTGGCAGGAGCACATGGTATGAGTGTAAATAGGTCAAGAGAGTTGACTTCTTTGGCTTTGGGAAAAGAAGGTTAAAGGCAGAAGTCTAGTTGCTGTCTTCCAAATTGCTCTCACAAACTGCAGCAGGAGAAATACCTTGGGCATTGAAAATAGAATACGTTTTAAAAAATCACAGTGAGAGAAGTTAAGCGTGGGTGCAAGTTGCCTAAAAAGGTCTCCATCTTTGACAGTTTTCAGAACTAGATCAGGCAAGACTCTGACTCTGAAATTAGCTCTGCTCTGAGTCCAGTCTGCACTAATGAATTCCTAAGATCCCTTCCAACGTAAGTTGCTTTATGTTTCCTGAGTGCTCAATGTAATCTGATTCAAATAATTTTGTATTGCCTCATGGAAATTACAGATCCAATGTAACAGAAAAATAGAGGACTAGAAGTTTCCTTTTATTTCACAGAGCTCAACATCTGCTCATAAATGTCAGAATCCATCTTCAAACCATTCAATTTCTTGTCCTTGATAACGCTTATTAAAAAATCTTGTTTGTTTTCCAATTTCAAGTCTAATTTTTTTTAGCAGAAAAATTGATCCATTCCCTCTTGTGCCAATAATGTAATTTCGTTATCTGCTAGATGAACTGCAAACCTATCTCCTTCTTCCTCAGCCAAAGTTATTTTATGTGAGAAAATGACGTAAAGATGCCCGAACTAGCTCCGAGTTATATGAAACATTTATACAACTTTATATGGAAAGATAGAGCCAATATGTCTGTATTAGCACCATCTAACAATCAGTATAATCACTCTTGCTTGTCATCAATTAATTAGAAAAAGTGCAGATGAATCTCATCCTCTGTGACTTATGTAACCATATCTTTTTCCTCCTATCACTTCCAGATAAAGTGCACAGCACTGTACATTAAAAATTTTCATTATTGGTCTCTATGACTTCTGTTTGATGAATTTTATACTCCTCTTCCTGAATTACTTCAATAATTTTTTGTCATTTGCTAAGTTCTTTCAGCCTGTGTGCCAAATTTGTTAATGAAAATATTAAATATGGTTGAAGAGCAGTCTGTGGTACTCCACTTTTAAAACTCTCCATCTTTGTTCATATTTCAGTACAGCGAACGTCCTCTGTCTTACGGTGAAACCTCTGTCTTAGGGTGAAACTACTTAAGTCAGCTTATAAATCTGCCTTATCCATTTCACCCTTTTTAAACTATATCATATTCTCCTCCATCTTGATTTAATAATTCCATCTGAGCCTTCATGTGAAATTAAGTTTGGATAAATTTGAGCTACTCTATGTCCTTTTGTTCAGAAAATTAGTCATATTTTTTAGGCAGCAAGCTTTCTTGGAATGATCTATGTTTTTTTTAAATAAAGTTGTATTTTTGTCCCTGTTTTTAGGTATATATAAACTGAAAGATTAGTGTAACATGCTGTCATAGAAACTCAGTGAGATATTAAAATAGAAGTTGTACTCTTTTAAGGATATTTGTAGGGACATCATTACTTTAAAAATTTAACAGGTAGAACTGCTGTGCCAAAACCAACAGTATTTTGGGAACCATAATGAAAAGTATGAAGATAATTGGAATAGAAATGTTAATCTATTATCTTAATTGTTTTATCACATTGTTCCAACCTTTCCTCATGCAAAAAGGCTGTCCTGATGCAGAATAAAAATATTTCTATAAACTATATCTTGGGTTTACCTATTCAGATTTTCTAAGATGTTTTTATTTCTGATTCAAGAATTTATATTTACAAAATATTCTGTGTTCTTCCTGTTTCTATGTGACTAGAATGTATTTTGTCTTTAAGATTAATCTAAATTAATTAAAGGCATTACATTAAAAGATGTTTTTAAAAACTTTAAAATTTATTCTACGAAGACAAAAACCTACTGGAAATGTAGTTCAGAATTCTAAAAGCCACTTTTTTTCAATTTGTTTTGCATTAATTCAGATTAGTGTGGCCTAATTGGTAAGAGTACAAGTAGACTTGTTTTCAGAATTAATCAGCTGTTCACGATGACTAAAAATAATACATATTTTTCTTTTTTTCTTTTTTAATTTTAACATATTAATTCCACAATTACTTTTATTGATTCATTTATCTTGACACATAATAAGATGCTAAAAAGTGAAAAGAAAAGTAAAATTCAGCAGCTTTCCTAGGTCTAGAAAATGGACAACACATGCAGTGCAAGCAGTACCTACCGATCTTCAGAAGCTTCATGTAAGACCTGTGCTCTGACACCTTCTTGTATCAGGTTATATTGTTCCAGAGCTTAAATTCCATGGAGAGTTAAGTAGGTCAGTCATTGCCTTACTGTCAGACTTTACTGGTGTCGGTAGTTACTCTGCCTTGCAGCACTACAGCCATAGCTGAAAGACAAACAACTTCTCAGAACATTGGAGTTAACTTCTCTTTTTGGGACATAAGAGAAACCAAGGGTCATCTGTCGAAAGGACCTGAAAAGGTATCTAAAAAAAAAAAATTCCATATTATCTTACTGTTGTTCTACATATACAGCACACATTTCAAAATAAAAATTCCACAAGATGTTACTTTTATGGCCTTTGTGTTCCTACCAAAAGCTGTGTCAAATAGTTCAGCATACTTTGAACAAATACATAATAATAATAAAAACAGCTGGGCATACATACTGAAAGGTCTTCAAAAGATACAGGGAAAAGTAATTTCTTTTTCAAATGATTGACAGTGAAATTTACTGTTTGCTTGTTTTGCTAGCAATCCAAAAAACTCAGAGAGAAAAAAAAGAATGAGAAATATGCCTTACCCTTGTCCTACTTGGTTTTTGCTGCTTGATCAGAATATTCTAAAGCTTATAAAAATGTATCCAATAAATCAGTACCTTGCATTTTGAGGGGTAGAGCAATAGTTACAATACCGTGGAAAATCCATGACTTTTTTTGCAGAACTGAATGCTACTAAGTTCACTGCTGAAACTTTATGCAGAGATACTGAATTTTGTGGGTTTTTACCTGAGTACAGGAGTCTATCTAAAGCTTAAGTGTCTTAGTTCTAGATTCATCTATTAAACAAGCTCTAAAGGTAAGAATCTAATCATATGCATTGATTGGACACCTCACAAGGGATGGAGCACCTTCTCTCTCCATTAAATAGCAAAAAAGCGTAACTTATATTCAACAGTCAGGTAACTACACTTAAGGCAGATTTGTCCATATATATATCTTATAGTATCTAGAAATGCATTTCCACTATTTTCAGCACTATTATTGCCAGTATATTGCAACATTATAATCTTTGCTGTAAACATATAAGACATGAAAGACCAAGGAGGAACCAGTTACTTCCAGTACCTCATACAGTCCTAAAAAAACAACCCCAAGGAGCAGTCATTAAAAAATATATTGAGAAAATGATCAAAATTATGATATCAGTAGTTGGCAGCTCTCACTGTTGGAAATCTGCTTCAGGAAGGGCTTTCTAGAGCCAGAAGTACTATCCTGCAAGTAACACATTTTTCCTCTTATCTGAACAACGACAAAACTTCACCTCAGATCAAACCAACAAAGTTGTACATAATTTCAGACAAAATGAAAAGATAAAATCACTAGTTTTGAATCAACCAGAATGCATTTTGGAGTTTGCACATGTATCTGTGTGGAACTAACAGGAAATGAAAAATTAGCTTAATAGAAAAGACAGTGCTGCTGCTTCCTACTATCCAAAAGATTTTAAGTAAATACTTCTATCATAGGAGCTGTTTCATTTCCTGGGAGCTGTGAATACACATTCTGCCTTGCAAATAATAATAGCCTAAAGGCCATGATCAACATCACCTATCAATGCTTTTGATGTTTCTGTAACTTCTATAAATATTAACCAAAACCTGAAGTAGTGGGTGTAATTTGACACCCCAAATAACCATCAGAAACAGAGAGGTTTTCTTTTCTTTGTCTCTGAGGAGAGAATCCATGCAGAATAAAAATTAAAAAAAATAAAATAAGAATTAGGAACACCGGCCACCAGTTTGCGGGTATTTAGATATTCTCTTAGCTGGAAAAAGAAAGGAAGGAGTTTTGAATTAGAGCTTCAAAATCTTGAGTGTCAGTGCCATGAACAGAGACAATGAGGTAAAAAAGGTATCTCAATGTGAATTCAGAAAAAGCTAAGTCCTAAATAATCTATTTTAAGATGAAATCGTTTGACTAATTTGGTTTACATTGAAAAACAACCTCTGAACAACTGCCATCACATTTCTGGGTAGTATCTGACTCACTCAAGATGTACAAGTTCTTACTGTAATTACATTTCTGTGTTTTGCGGTTTTTTTATATGCTTGTTGCTTTCATCATGCATATCCAAATTAGTCTCTTTTTTTGCATTTTTGCTTTGTTTTTTTTTTCTTTTTTATCTGAATGAATTTTACCTGCCTTTAGTGAAAAGTTACAAGGAGTTTCATACCCTCTAAATGATTCTTATCACAGCAATCATTATGACCCCTGACCCTGGATACCACAGTATTTTAGCTACTCAGTGCTTTCCAGGTGTTTAGCAGTCATTGGCCTATTTTCCTCATTTCTCTGCCTATTCTTTCATTCTCTCTCCCACCACTATCATGTCCTCCCTTTGAGCTTCCGAGGAGCTGCTCACTCCTCTCCTACACACCGGAGCAACGCTGGGCCCCAGCCAAAGGTGGTAGGTGCAGGCACACATCCTCTCCCCACACTCACTGCAGCAGCTCTAACGCTTCGCTAGCCATAGCTGCTGAGATAAAGCTACCTCGGCAGCAGGCATGAACTGTGAGGGTAGAGACTTGCAGCTGTGGGATGGAGAGATGAGCTACTGCTGCTTTTTGCATAGGCAACAATAAAGTAAGGTCTAAGGAGTGCACTTTCTTTTCTTCTATTTGTATTGTGTTTTTTCTTGCTAAAAGGATTTCTCAAGAATGTATTTCTTGGGAAACATCGCTCAAGCCCTTCCTCTCACACAACCAAGAGTTCAGGTTTTGTGCTACATTCATCAGCCTTGAAAGAGTCAGTTTTTCATCTTTCATGATAGAAAACCACATTTCTGTTTCAATTTAAGAGTTTGGTTTTTTCAGTATGGAAGAAGATAATTCAACCTGCTTACTATAATTTTGAGTGTTTCTCTAGACTTGGTGGGAAGAAGAGGCTATGAAAATGTGTCTCAAAGTGGTTTATCTTCTGAATGGTGTAAATTTTGTGAAAAATATTGAGATAAATTGTATGGCATTCTTATCTGTCAATATGAAAACATAGAGTTCAGCAATCTTTACACTTTGCATTTGTAACCTTTCACAAACATCCAGAGAAGACTTTAGATGCAGATCAGTACTGATTTCAAACATATCTCACTTGTTCTTGCTAGACTGCTTTTACTTTTAAGAATTCTTTGGAGTTTAAGGCATTGTAATGCGAATTATCAAACTAAAAGAAAACCCCACTGTTTTGTTAAAAGTCTTGCTTCAAGTAAAAGAGTACTTATTTGTAAAGGTGACCTTTAAGTGACAACATTTCAAAGTGTTCAACAGTAGTGCAAACTTTATTTCTGCAATGAATTCTAAAACATGGCTTATGAATTGTGATAAGCTCATAGAATTTATGAACTAAATAAATCTATTGCACATGAAAACTTAAGAAATATAGAAGACTGTTCAGGCATAGGAGAGAAAGGCACAGTACAGTATACCTTAGAAGTCTGTCTACTTATCCAGGGCCCAGGTCTGTACCATTGAATCTACTACGGAAGATCACACCCCTGTGGACATGTGCAAAAAATCTATAACAAACAGTCTCTCCCTGTCCTTGATTTGAATCAGAGTGGGATCTTTCTGCCTATAGAGATGTTCATAGGTAATGATGGGTGATGTCCTTCTCAAGATTAAAAAATCCCTATGTATTTCTATGTTTTTAAAAAAGGCAAAAGCCATAAATGTATTCCTACTGTTAAGTAATAACCCATGGTTTACTTTAGCCTATTAGATGGGCCAAAAATGGCTCATCGTGATAGAAATGGTGTTGGAATTTCCCAGAATACTTTCATAAATGTAACCTTCTCCTAGATTCCTTGGAAGCAACTTCTCATTAGGGTTATACCTTAGTGTTCCTTGTTTCACACGTCAAGCAGCATAGCATTGCACTGACGTGAGATGAAGTTTCTGGTTGCATCACTACTGCTCATGAAAACTGCTTGCAACAACCTGCCCAAAAACTCAAACTCCTGCAGAAACTTCAATTCTCTAGTGACTACTCAGGAGATTTTTAGCAACTAGATAACTTTCTAAAACAAGTTGGCCAACAAAAACTGCATTTAAGATCCATAGCTAGAGGGCAAAAAAATTCCCCTCCTCAAAGTCTGTACGGGCAGACAATTCTTTAAAAACCTCCTCTTCTAGTTACTGCAATCATTCCATATTTTCTACCTTCCTAATTACAACATTTCTGGCTGACAATAGATTTCTTCATGTTGTGGTGAGCTATTTTTAGTCCTATGTAAATATTCCTTTAAGATATAAATAAGCAAACTCCAGTCTGTGACAATACAAACAAAAAATGTCCTTTCAATCCAGGCAAATAAATAAAAGCTACAGTGGTAAACGAAGTCAAGCATCTTTTAAGGAAAATACAGAATGTCTGATGTCACACATTATGTAGCATCTAAAAGGAAATGTTCTGTCCTCAGTGAAATAAAGGGTTTCAACCTCATTAAAATCAAGGGAAATATTTAAAAAACAAACAAAATAATAATAAAAAAAACCAACAACCCCAAACTCTAAAACACTGTAATGGCTCCTTAATGAACTGCTTTAAAAAATCCATTTTGCTGTAACTGACATTATGACTTCTTCTCCTTGCTTAAAAACAAACAAACAGTCTTCAAGTATATGATTTTTTCACAGAATTTATATTTATTTGATCAGCTTGGAGTTTTTGTCTTTCTAAATACTACGGCCAGATCAAAAGTAGATTATCTTTTTTATTGCTTCTAGAGTATGAAGTTTTATCTTAAATACAAGCTTTCTAAATAATATATCAGTAATCAGACTACGTTCATAACTACTGCCAAGTTGATTGCCTTTATGTTTTTAAACAAAATCATTCGCTAATTCTCTCTGGTGTCTGATACTATTGTAAGTTGTATTCCACCTAACAACCAGTACAATACTTCTTACCTAGTATGGAAGGCTCTTTAAAGGAGACAGCAAAAAGCAAAATCAGAAATTTGGTACATACAAAACACAGTACTGAGAAGTGTAAATTACAACAGATGAATAATAATTAAATGGATTTCTGACAACAGTATTCACTAATATGAATTTCTGCAGTAATTCCTTTGTCTACAGGGATCTTCTCAGCCTTGTGAGTTGTTGTTACAAGCTTGTTACATCTAGCTCCGTGCGCTTTAACATTACAAATCATACTTGCCACAATGTAATTTTTTAGCTAAATTTTCCTCCAAGTAATAGAAATACATTGTGGTCAAAACATTTTAGAGCAATTTAATAAGTGTTTCACAGCTTAAGGCCCAAGGTTTGCATTCAAATCAGAGATATTGTGCTACCGCAAAACAGCTAATGGGAGTTAAAGGAATTAAAAATATTTTCTGAACTATGTAAAAATTCAGTTTCCTGCTCCAGTGATTATATATTGTAAAAATTAGGGCGATATTGTGTGTAATGCTGTAATACACAGCGTAGACACACAGTAACACACAGTAGTAGAGAGACCTAGAGAAGTCGATTCAGAGGATATGCAAAGAAGAGTACAGGCACGGCATCAGAAGAGATGGGGCACAGTCTGTGCTCCTCCCTCCTTCCCTGAATATAAACAACTCAGCCATGGCCAGTTAAAAAAAAAAAAAATGCAGATCTAAAGCTGGGAAAATCTGGCAAAAACAAGGAAGACAAAAATGTAATTTAAGATATAAATATTTGAATATAATACAGAGCTGGAAAAGGAGCAAAGCATAAAAGTATGATAGAAAATATACAAAAATAACGCCAGATGAATCAAAGGTATGTGAAAGAAAAAAAGGATGAAGGAAGAAAGAACAAAGAAGAAACCACTAACAACAGCATCATATTCTGTCACAGATGCAGTAATGAACTTCACTTGTAAGAGAGATTCAGCAATATACTTCATTGGTAAAAGTCAGTGAGTTAACAAAGTTCAATGGTAAATATGATAGTGGCTTAACAAGATTCAATGGCAAGGTACACTTCATTATTTACTGCAGAGGACAGGGTAAGGCAAAATTGTCAAGGAGACCCTCCCATTGAGTCATGAGCTTCAGAAAATACCCTTTTGCCTTCTAAACTCCTCCTCAGAGCAGATTTCAAATGGACCCAGACTTAGTCCCAGACTTGGTAAATGGTTAATATCTAAAAGCTTACAGAGCTGGGAAAGGAGCAAAGCGTAAAAACATCATAGAAAACATACAAAAATAACCCCAGATGAATCAAAGGTGTGTGAAAGAATGTGCACAATCAATTCTTTATATCACATAGGACTTCAAAGTTTACTATGCTATTAATCACTTACCAAGAATCTTTTGTGGCAAGGAATCTCTCAGCCTCGAGGAGAAACCTTGAGAGGTATCCCTATGCAAGGGGTCATCCTGGCATGCAGACATTGCTGTACAGGACAGATCAGTGGGCCCTGGGCTGTCCACTATTTATTGATACGCTGGTTTGAGCTCGGACTGGGACAATGGACAAAGGAAATTGACTTATAGTCATGCCTGCATACCAGCAAGACCTCTTTCTCACCATTCCAGGCAGCCTTTGCCTACCACGTTGCCATCCATCCTTTAAAATCCAGCGTAAGCTGGATGCAGACATCACAACACCCACTGGTGGTTATGGCTTAAATGAGGGAGGCCAGCGGGGGACACCACACCACCACACATTCCTCATGGTGAAGGACTTGAGAGAGGACTCCAGATGCTGCCAACTCACTGTAGACCCTGCCTGCTACTGTCATCACTGGACTGAAGTTACAGAGATGAGGGCTCAGAGGAGCAGTGGAAGGATGAGAACAACACCAGGAAAAGGATTGCAAGCAATTTTAAATTTGTTGTTATTATTATTAAGACCTTTTCAGTATACATTTTTTCTTCCTTCTAATTATATCTGAAACCCTCGTAATTCTGTCTTAGTTAGTGCTGATTTCAGCAGCACTAACAATAAATGCTTGGATTTATACATTGTGTCTCCTATTCATCCGTAACCATATGTCGAGGGTAAAAAAGAGAGAGGAGATGATAAAACAGTCACTCAGGATTTTGGAAAAGAGCAGAGAAGGGACTCGGGTACCATTTTCCTACATGAGAGAGTTTAGGTTGTTCTGGGCCCATCACTTGGAAAGATTTCATTAATTGTACCTAGACAAGTATCTTGTTTCTGGTTTCTCTATGTAATAAAAAAAAAAACCACAACCCTTTCTGAATTCCACTGCTAAATCCGTAAGTATATTGCCACTAATGGAAAACATAAAGTGGAAAAGAATAATGAAGTGAGATAGTCAATATTTTTTTCTGCTGTTACTAGTCAGAATTTGCAAAATGGATTTAATAATTGTTTGAAACCGAGAGATTTATTTGATGTTTAAATGTTAAAAGCTACTGTAAATCTCTATTGTTTTGTGGAAATAAAATCCTTCATCATTCCTCTTTTGTGCTTAATACTGGTATGTTGATATATATTGCAAAGAAAAGCAACAAAAAAAAAGTTGAAAACAAGCACAATAAAAGCCTATAGATGTCTAATTTAGCAACTGTAAAGCTTCCTAACAGCTATTTGCTTTTAATCACTCCCAGATAATAGCAAAATCTTGCTGTTAGACTTATGAATTATTCATCCAGAATAATAACCCTCTATGATTATGTATTACTTACACATTAGTACTTTGTACTTATCAGCCACAGCAGAAATCAGGTAGAGGAGTAAGAGCAACACAGAGAGATGAACTAAGAGAAAACATTCACTTTTTATTAAGTAGATATAATTATTCATCACAGCAAACAAGTGTTGAGGAAATCATTTGCACCCCTTGTCAGAGGAAAGATTGAAACAGAGGTGATTAATAATAATAAAAAAGACTAAAGTAGAAAATGCTTTAACATTGGAATCTAGTTAATCAAGAGGAAGTGTGAAATGATTATTGTTGTATATATAGTGCATGTGTTGAATCAGCACAGTACCTTACTGCACCGGCCACCAGACGTGGTTTCAGCTTTCTTCCTAAAAGTTTTTCACCAGTGCTGGGCCTGACTCTACTCTTATTTTCCTCCGGGCATGGAGGTTAGACTAGGTGATCTCAAGAGATACCTTCCTGTCTAGTGATTTTAGAGTTCCCATCTGTTCCTGCTTGCTTCGGAAGAGTAACTTGCCTCATTTTAATGAATATTTAACTCCCTTGTCTATGTCCACTTGGCTACTCTGTTAATTTACTGAGGAAGAACACAAGTCCTCAAACTCCCAGCCTCCATACTATAAAAGAGGAGAAATTAGGTCTTTTCCTCCACAGTTTGGTTTTTTTTTAGTTATTTTCTCTTGACTCTTTCTTTCTGTAACCTGTTTCTTTATCCAGATGTATTTTTTCTTTCCTTTTTCTTCTCACATTTTTTTTTTTCATCTTCACTTCTCTCTTTTTTGTTTTTAATTGCCTATCAGGCTTAAGTCTTTGTATGATTCAGCTCAAGATCTGAACACGTCTCGGTCTGCTTCTGTATTTTTGGTATTATTGAAGAAGGAAGTATTGTCAATGAAGATGAGACTGTTATACTAGAATAGTCTCAAATACTATTCAACAGTCTTTTGTGTGTGTTAAAATTGTACGGGGTTTGATATAATTTAATTTGCAGGGGAAATGGTTTCAAAACATTAGAGTTTTTATTACTTTTGACTTTTTTTGCTTAAGGGATCAATGTGCTGTTATTAGTCCTTTTTATAAAATCATCAGATAAACCCGAAAGAAGCAGAATACTAAGATGAAACATTTCAGCTAGCTCAAACCAATATTCATCTGGCAATTTTCTTTTGTTAAAAAATACTTAATTTATCATTTCAATTAATGATGGAAAAATATCTACTGAAGTCACAAATATCATAGCACAGAAATACCTTACCTAATCAGTTCTGCTATTACTGAAATCATATATACATAAGAAACTAAAACACAGAAAATCTGATTGCAGGAGAATACAATAACTGAGAATGTGGTTTTAATTCTCAGACTAGAACTCTGTAATTTGGATCATTCTTTAATATGAGAGAAGTTCATGATTTCTCAATGATTATTTCACCATATTTTATTATTATTATTCCTCCTTATAGACCATCTAAAGAGGTCTTTTCCGAAGTATAAGAACAATGAATCTGCCTCCTGAAAAATTTCACAACAGTATATGCTCTACTGACTGACATTTTGAGACATTTTGTTCAATATCTAATTCTCGTTAGGTACAAGGATGGTATTTAAATCTCTGCACCCACTGAGTATATCAAAGTGCTGTTTCACTGTAGTTCCTTCTCAGTACCAGTTGACAACTTAGTTAACAATTCTAGTCCCAACTTAATGAACTAGCAGTGCCATGGTATTTAAGAGAGGTCTTTAACTTTTGCTGTCCTTCAGAGATCATCTTAGGCTTGACATTTTTATTTTAATGAGATATTCTAAATTTCTGATTCCTGCTTTGAGCTGAAGGGAGGTCTAAAAGTAATGAGAGGTTTATTTTATTCTTCTCCCTGATCTAGGCAATCCTCAGAGAAAGAAAAAGATATTTTTTTCCTTATGATCATTGACCATGGAAAACATTTTTTTCCCAATTTTTAAAAAGGATTAAGGCATTGGTACAAGTAAAAATCTTTATGAGTATCACATATGCAATGGAAAGATTTGAGGCATTTAATGTAGTCTGTTTCCTGGATTACTCCACTTCTTGTCACTATGCAGGGTTCACTTTCTTTATATCATCACAATAGACATCACTTCTTCCTTTGTGTGAAAGGTCAAGTAAACATAGTGGTGTATGGGAAGAAAAGATCCTGTTGAAATTTTTTTCTTAAACTCTTGTCTCTAGCTGTGCTTCCTGTTGAAAGCCAGTCTTGACCTCAAACACTGCAGCAACACCCATAAATTCATAAGCCCAAGTTTAAGAAATATTTGAAAAAGATTTGTAAATCTATTCTAGAAGGGGAAATACCTCAAAACTCCCTGTGGTTCCTATGGCAATACAATAACTGTTGACTACATGCAATACTTAAAGTGAGTGCTCCATAAATGAGCAATGTCCCTTATGTCCCAGAATTCCAAAGATGCTGAAGAAATCTAGGGCTATATATCTCATTGTCATTTGATAAAATGTGTTCCCATTCACAATTCGCTTCAGAGAAAGGATGGACATGTACTTTTATAAAACACTTGAAAATTTCTGGGTTTGACCTTTAGTTCTATCTTTCAGTAAATGAGAGTATATTCAGACCCAGAGAATTTGGATTCATGGGTTCACCACTGTTTATTATTAACTATGAGACAGAAGCTTTGGAAGGCAGAAAGATCTTAATGAGACAGCTTGAATAAAGAATATCTCACAAGAAGCTGGCAATTGTTTCTGCCAGCACTGTGTGACCCTTATGAATTGTGCTCTCATCTACTTTAATAATTTATAATTACTTACTACACAAAAGTGTATCATAAATCATCTCGCCTGTAATGTACTAATTGAGATACAGATGATGAAAGCAAAGGTATTCAGTGGCAATGAATATTTTATCATTATAAGATCATTCTTTATTTCCTCCAAATGTTCCTGTGAACCTAGACAGCATCTTATCAAAAATACGCACAATATAACTATAGGAGTAGAAAACATTAGCTGAGAAATGCAGCACAGATTTTAATTTTGTAAATGTTAATGCTTATATGCAATTAAGAATCTAATAAAAAAGGAGAAAAAACCCTACCACTTTTCAAGGCATGGGACATGAAAACATAGGTGCTCAGTAATCAGTTATATAATCATTTTCCATGACATTTCTGGGAGTGTTTAAACACTCATGGCATAATATGTTGGAGTGGTCCGGGCTGGCAGCCTGGCACCCACACAGCCACTTACCCATGCACATCTCTGCCTGGGATGACAAAGAACATAAGGAATAATATGAGGAAGAACAAAAACAACGAAACTCATGGGTTGAGATAAAGACAAGAAGATCTTTCAATGGTTAATGTTGCCTGCAAAACAGTCTTAACTTGGGGAAATAATTTCCTGCCATCACATGTATGTATATATCTAATTATGCTTTTGAGCATTGTGAAGCAAAAACAAGAACAATAAAAAAAAGGAAATATTTACACACTTAGGAAAAAGACAACACTTCTCCTTCTCCAGGCTCAACTCCACTCCTTCACTTCAGGCCCCTTTCCCCAGTACATGCAAGAATATCGTTAATGCACTAAATGCTCATTTAACTTATTATAAGTCATGAAAGTTCATACTGAGCCTCACTAACTTCTATGTTTATATGTCAATAATGAATTAACACCTTCTTCAGTTATACTATGTATCACAGAAGAGTGACAGAATAAATAACATCAAACATAATATTTAATAAAGAATTGAAAACTAAGGAAAGAAAGGGCTATAATCTCATCATGACAGAGAAAGACATGTCTACCTTTCTTTCTTTGGATAGATTTTTCATACAAAGGCAATATATTACCTTTGCATCATAGCACCATAAAAGAAGATATCAGAGAAAAAACAAGAGTGGATATAAACAAGTAAATCAACATATAAAAGAGAGATATATATGCTAAATTTCAAGGGAAATGCAAGAGGAATGCAGTAAGAGCAAGAAGGAGCAGGAAAATGTATTAGAAGAAACAAAAAAGGACAGAATACTAAAAAAAAGATGTGGTCTGGGACTCAGTTCAATAAACATAAAAGAAAGCATAAATACTGCTGCAGGTTAGCTATTGTTTCCTACTAAAGTTTATGGAACGAACAACTACTTAAATGACTTACATAATTTAAGATATCTTTCAGCACACCAGTTCAAAACTGAAATGGATTAAGTTGAAACATGGTTAAAATAGAGGGCCAGTTGCTGGAAAAGTCTTAGAAGAGTAAGAAATAAAACATAGTTCGGTGAGGAACATAGAGACAGACATACAGATAGACAAACAGTCTGATTTGAAATTTTTTACCATGGGTGCAACTGATATCAGTCTCATGTTCACTGAAGCAAGCAGCTTAAACCAGCTGGCTACATGATAGGTCACAGTCTTCTGTAATTCATTTAAACCATCTTGCCTTTTTGTATCAGGATGCAGTTATATATATGCTTTGCCCTCATCCATGAAGGATCTCTTAATATTTTTGCCTCAACAGTACTCTGGAACAAATTTCCAGTCTGCCCTCCGTGAGACAGCTAACTGACAGTTTCCACTGTGTCTATGCTTTGATTTTGATTTTGAGGTTGTTCAGCCTGGAGAAGAGAAGGCTTGGGGAAGACCTTATAGTGGTCTTCCAGTATCTGAAGAGGGCCTACAGGAAAGCTGGAGAAGGAATCTTTATCAAGGAATGTAGTGATAGGACAAGGCAAAACGATCTCAAACTGGAAGAGGGTAAAATTAGATTACATATTAGGATATTACTGTGGGGGTGGTGAGACGCTGGAACAGTTTTTCCTGAGATGTTGTGGAAGTCCCCTTCCTGGAACTGTTCAAGGCCAGGTTGAATGGGGATTTGAGTTACCTGGTTTGTGGGAGGTGTCCTTGCCTATGGTAAGGGGGTTGCAATTAGATGGTCTTTAATGTTCCTTCCAACCTAAACCATTCTATGACTCTATGCTAAGCTGAGTGGCATGATGGTTACTTTTGTTGTTGACAAGTCTGTTTGATTAGAGACAGGGAGAAGAAGTGACCATCTCTAAAGTCTGTGTTGATGTTACACATACTAGAGTGGTGGACGAAGAAGCTCAGTGCCTCCTATGTTGCTGTAAGCACTTCTTATTGGAGACTGTCTTCTCTTTTGACCAGCTCATGGTGGTTGGGTTCATGGCCATAACTCTGCTCTCTCCACCTTCCATGTGGTGGTGCTTCATCATAGTGAGATCACTCTATCTCTCTCAGAGCTACTGATGGCATCTTCCCCCCCAGTGTAACTTCCCCAGTTGCCTGGAAGCAAAAATAGCTTTCATGTTCTAAGCCATTGACTGCTTCTAGGCCTGTTATCCTGCAAAAAAGATCAGATTGTATTAGGCCATTTATGACTAGTTTAAGAGCTAAGTCTGGAATTGTCCAACTGTCTAAGTTTTTTTTTCACGGGAACCCACATCTGTTATATCACATATATGTCTGGCATCTGTCTTTTCAGAAACCAAAACTTGTTTGTACTATGTCCAGCACTTTCCTTTCACCTTCACGCTGCACAAAACCACTGTCACCCCTGAGGCTTTGTGTCTTGTATTCATGGCTAAAACCAGACTCTATGTTTTCTTCAACCAGCCTATAAGCTCCTGCACATTGGTTATGATTTGTGAATACTTACATCAGATATTTCACTGAAAAAAATAAGAGGCTTTAAAAGAAAAGTAGAATATCACCACAATATCATCAACATACAGGGTTAATTCAAGTCTTCTAGCATTCTCAGAGGCTTAAGATAAAGCTGAGGAGGGTTTTCTGCACATGTCAGGAGCTCTGCTCATATGAGTACTTCAAGCTTGGCATCTCATGCTCTGAATGTAAGAGCTGCAGTGGTGCCTGCTCAGCGCCACATAGACAAAATGCTGCCTTAGCTGGCTCAGTCTCTCCTCTTTTCTCTTCCTTGACAGAGTCTGTATGTCCTTTCTTGTCTCCTCAAGGTAATAAATGCATAACCATCCTTGCCTGCAGGCAGATTCTGTCCAAAACAGTCTTACCCAAAGAGGCCTGTCAAGGATGCTTGACAAAGCACTCAGGTTCTGCAGATTAAAGTTTTTCTTATCTTTATTTTTCAGCTTCCTGGGGTTTCAGCCATTGTATCCAAACCCAATATTAAATAGATAATTACGTTAGTAAATATTCCTCATAGTTTAGATATAAATAATCCTTTAATGGAAATACAGGATATATAAAATATATACATACAGATTTTTCAATAGAAAAAAAAATGTATTTTTACTTCAAAATCAACCCAGAAAATCAATTTGGATAGGACTAATTACAACTGAAGCACTTCAGAAATGTCAGAAATGTCAAAGCATCCTCTTTTAACATTTTGTATTTGAACTTCTGAGCTGTTAACTTTTTAAAAAGCTGTAGTTCACATCTCATCAGCTTTTTCTTCCCTCTCCATTATGTCACAGGGAACAGAAAAAAATCTGGTATTATCAATTGCTAAGCAGCTGAAAATCCTTTTTCTACTAAATTCTAAACCCAGTCATGTTATATTTACTTAGGTACTGGAGTAACATTGAAAGAGTTCTTCAAGCATGAATTCTTTCCTTCTTCTTTCTGTAGATTTTATTCTTATCTGCAAACAAATATGCAAACACGGCTACTTACCCAAAAATTATTTCTACACATGAGCACTCTGACCATATAATCATAATGGACTCTTTGAAGAAGCTGAAAGGAGGCTCAGCGTTGTTCCTCTCCTACTCAGAAACGGTGGAGAGAAACATGATAAAGACAAATGTATAGCCATATTGGATGATGTGTTAAAGCTGGCCTTTAAAATAACAAAGGTCCTCAGTCAGATGTAAACAAAAGTATCCTCAACAAAGGTCTGAAAAAAGTGGAAACACAAAGTCAAAATTTAAAGAGGGATGAAAAAGAAGAGGAAACACCTCAGAATATTTGAAAGTTGACTTACTAATGTTTATTATTGAAAATAACATGGAGACTAGAAGTATTAATAGTCCAACCTAGTTGTATTAATAGGAGACTAACACTATAAATTAGCTATTTTAACAAAAAAAATGACCGAATTATTCCAACTAGAATGTTTACACAGAAATATAGACATTGTTTTGAAATGTTGATGGGGTTGTGCAGAAAAAGTTATCATTTAGATCATGTCTCCCTTTCATCCAACTATCTACATTGCTTCTGAGTTATAACACAGAAGAAAAATGTCCTTATTTTTGTGGTTATCTTTGACTTACTGTACACCAAGAAAGTTCAGGTACAGATCAGTATCATTCACATACTGCTTAAACTTTATGCCATGAAGTGCATAAATCTTGCACTGATGCTCTGCACAGGCACGAATTTCCTCTAGATGTCCAAAAGCAATTTACTTTAAATTTTAAATTTATTTGATTTTCTAAAAAAAATCTTTAAATAAATAAATAATTTTCTTGACTTGGAACATGTTAGGCATAGGAGATGATGGGAGAAGGGACACGAAAACTAAAATCATTAAGGAATGAATATTAATGTGAAAGAAATCTTATTTCTGTGAAAGTCAATGGTTTTTTTGACAATGATTTCAATAACACAGTATGAGACTCCTAAAATCTTGAGAAGATGCTAAAACTATTTTAGGCGACAGCTAAGACGAAAATACTCATGTTCAAAGAGAAAGAGACATGCACATGAAACAAAGCATATCTTTCAAAGTTTTTCTTTTGTGGGGACTGGAATATTGTATTTGAACACTATGTCTCCAAATTTTCCAGGTCATTCTTGGACTTTACTTTAGACTTCAGTGAATAAAAACTTACCATGAAAAATTTATAGGTTTTTTAATGTTCTTTAAAATTAACTTTTTCTGTGAGGCAAAAAATCCCAGAACGTTTTGTTTCAAAGCCCAAGTAGAGATCAGCACAGACAAGAATGAATATGTGAACTACAGAATATTTTCTTCTGTCATGAGAATTTTGTCACAAATAAAAGGGATATCAGAAAAAAAAAATAAAAAGAGGAAACTGTTCATTGTAGAAAGTTTTAAAAGAGAAATTGTTTAGAAGATAATGATTGTATTTGTAGGAACAGAATAGCAAAAAACAATTGTTTTTCACGGAGTTACAATTTCATCCAAGATGGTTCAAAGTATCTGTGACAAGTTAGATCTCATCTAAGTTGTATGATCCAAAATGCAGGTGAAAGAAATTCATTTGCCAGTTTACTAGTGGCTCCTAATATACATAAGAACTATTATTTCAAGCAGAGCAGTGTGGAAATGTGGTATTGCCTCTGAAGCCTGAGTGAACTCTATCAGAATTAGCTTATCTGTCTCAGTGCAGAATGGCACTGTACTTTAGAGACATTTGCAGAGGACACTACCAAAAGCTCATTTTAGGAAAATGCTGAATGTTAACATGATAAATGTCACTACTAAAATATCCTCATGTAATCAAGATACTTTTTTTAGGGTACAGTTAAACTAGGTTTTGTTCATTGTCAGGATGCCACCTGCTGACCTGGTAGCATGAGGATATACAAGTGCCCTGCATTACAGGCAGATATCCCAACATCATATATTCCCCTCTCTGTTCAACTGTTCCTTGTGACTCTGGGATCAGAGATGTGGAAAACATGTACAGGATAAACCTTCTGAGGAAGCCTGATAAGATGTTCACAAATCCATCTCCTTGGTATATTGAAGACTGTGCCACGTGAGATGTTTACATGGTTTACAAAGCTGTCGTAGCCAAATGAAGGCACCTGAAAGGAACAGAGAATCCATTAGCCATGCCTGCCTTATTCAGGGGTCCAGAGCACAAAGTCTGGATATTTTTTATTCTATGTCTCCCAGTTGGTCTGGATAAAGGAAAAGAATTCTGAGAATAGCTTTGGTAACCTTAATCATAGCTTTGTGTTCGGTGGACTTACCCACTCCCTACAAGTAAGCCATTCCTGAGTGTGATATTACATTAAGCAATGGTCACTCTCTTGAACACGGATTTTTGTTCCCAAAGTTTGACATGAACATGGCATTAGCACATCAGCCAATATCACATGATCTCTACTTTATTCCTTCACATCCAAATATTTTTGAGCCACTGCTGGTTGCACAGCGTCAAAAGGGCAGTGCTGGGCCATCAGTCCATATTTGTTTACCAGGTCTAGATCATCCAGCTGAGCTGGAGCTAAGTAGTTCTAGTGACAAGGACTGCAAAAAAAGGTATGAAAGAAAAAACAACCTGAGTGTGCCAGAGAAAATTTTGGGATTTCCCTTGCGATGTCTTTGCATGTAACAATGACCAATTCAGAGTCAGCTTAGGCAGTGGGTGTAATGGCATCCCTTGGAAATGAGCAGGAGGAATAAGAGAAGAATAAGGAAAAAGAAATAAGAAATAAGAAATAAATAAGAAATAAATAAGAAAGAAAGAAATAAGAAATAAGAAATAAGAATAAGGAATAAGGAAGAATAAGGAAGAAGGAAGAATAAGGAATAAGAAGACTAAGGAATAAGGAATAAGGAGGAATAGAAATGAGGGAGAAATATGAGCAGGAGTTGAATCCAGGCTCATGAGTTCTTGTGGCAGTGCTAAAGTCATTGACATTTGGTAGGTGGTAAAAGGTCGATCTGGAATGTCTGTAGAACTTCACAAGACTCATAGTCATGAAAAAATAGGTCTGTGGGAAGATTCTTTGAACCTCAAGTTTTGAAGAGTATTCCATACTTGGGAGCAGACTAAACCTAGTTAGACATAAACCCTAGATAATGCTCACAGTTTACATTTAGGCAACTCAGCACCAGCAGCTTCAGTTTGCTGATCCAACTCTACTACACCACACTGTAAAATAATGTGGCCCTAGTCACAGTATCCAACTCACTCATCAACCATGTTCTGACAGTTTTCACCAGCAGATGTTTAGGAAAGTTCAATTATAAAATAGCCCTTTAGAAGACCCTTCTAGCTTCTACCAATCACTCATTAAGTAGCATCTATATGATTGTTTTTAACAGCTATCCTTATGTTTTCTATGGATTTTCCTTTTTGAATCCAGTCATATTTCTGCCCTGCACAATATCCAGTGAAAATAAAATCTGACTTTATGAAATGGTCTCTTCTGATCATTTTGAATAAAATATTCATCATTTTCAATAATAATTCAACAGTTTAGTACAAAAAAAAGACCTTAAATTTTAATTTGAATTATTGATATTACTAGTTATTTATATATTATGTTTATATTTAAATTTTCATGTGTTCTATATTATGTATTAAATCACTGTTTTTTAATGAGGGGACCTATTTGGATATAAAAACTGTTACGTACCAGAGACTTGTAACAAATTTTGAAGTTATTTTTCTCTGGGCAAACAATAAAATATACTGACCTACATTTAGATTGTAATTTTTGTGGGCTCAGAACTGCTGACTTACTAAAAAACTTTGTGGAACAGTCTTAACTTTTACTGATGTACAGCCAGCAAATGAAACAGTAATTACCATCTGCATATGTTGGTACAGTGACAATCATGGCTTTGTAAAATAGTGAGTGGAGATTTTATTCGACCATTTAAAAAAAAATAAAATAATTATGATAAAGAAGAAGGAGAAAAAGACTCTCTGTTTTGCAGCAAGTTGTGAAGATTAATTGCATCATTCCCTTTCTTCTCATTGTAGATTGGTACTAGAAAAATATTAGAACTATTAATAAAATTAGTACCGAATATGTTTTTACCTATTGACAAAGGATAAGTTTCAAAACGACATAGAATCAGAGAATACTCGGAGTTGGAAGGGACCTCCAAAGGTCATCTAGTCCAACCCCCTTGCAGAGAATAGGGACATCTTTAACTAGATCAGATGGATCAGAGATCCATCAAGCTGACTTTGAATGTCTCCAGGGATTGAGCCTCCACCACCTCTCTGGGCAACCTAGTCCAGTGTTTACAAATATTAAACGAAAATGTTTGACGAACTCACTTGAAAATTATCAACATGAAGTATTCAGCTTTAGTAAATAAATTGTGTCCCATTCCTGAGAAAAGTGCATGCTCTAACTAGCCCTATCTCTTTGCTCAAGGAGGAAGGTATATATCCTGACGAGAGATATTAAAGGGTTTACTTTTAATGGATTATAATAGATTCAAGCTTCTTCCTAAGGAAAAGTTCACAAGCTTGATTTATTCAAAATTAATTAGAGGGAAGAAACAATAAGTAAGACTCTTAACAGAGAGGGCAGAAGAAATAGTTGGGAAGTGCTGAAATAAAAAGATATGCTGATAACTAAAGGAAAAGTACAAGCAATTACTGGAGCCCTCCAAGCTAAAAAAGTACTTGCCCATT
>NW_009702238.1:25059-50253 GCF_000703405.1 Apaloderma vittatum
ATCCTTCTAACTGGAGAAGCTAGAGGGAATTAGCAGAATAAAGAGCTCAAAACATACACCTGAAGTGATTCTTTCTCCTACTTATTAATCTTTCAGAGAGAAAATAAATACCTTATGCCCCTCCTTCCCCTCCCCGCCCGCCCCCGCGAGAAGCTAGAGGGAATTAGCAGAATAAAGAGCTCAAAACATACACCTGAAGTGATTCTTTCTCCTACTTATTAATCTTTCAGAGAGAAAATAAATACCTTATGCCCCTCCTTTCCCCCCCTCCCCCACCCCCGCAAACAAAAATTATTCTCTTCTGTTTCTGATGAAACCTAGCAGTGGCACAATTGGCTTAACCAGAGTTGGTTCTTAGCTGGTCGGCCTTTTCATAGATTCGTTGCATCCCCCTCCCTTCTTTACACTGGTAACAACTAACAGCACAAGTTTTACAAAATATGTTAGCTGATACTGATAGTTAAAATGAGTAATCAGTTAAGATTGATGGAATATAAAAGTTGCAGGGCTTGGGTAATATCAAGGGCATCTCAGACAAATCTTATCTACCCTTTTTGCTCTCCATAAGAACAGGATTCTTTTCTCTTAAATATGGGCTATAATAACATATTAGAGGATGTTCTTAAATAGGCAATGGTTTAAATAAATCACATGAAATATCCTTTGCTGTGAGTTATATTAGGACACACGCAGGCTGAATGGTTGGCCAGGTCAACTAAAACTCCATTAGCAGCTCACTGTAAGTGCACAGAAAACCTTGTATTTCTGCCTCTATCTGGTAGTGCCCACTCCGTTTTGATTAATACCATGCCCAAATGATCCCTGCTATAGTGTTAAAACATCAGAAAGTTCTTCCCAAAATGAATTGACTGCAGTATTTTTCCAGAGGAACTGCCTCAGGTAGTTCTATACTAGCTGTTGTCCACACACTACATGAGATCTTTATGTCTTTTTCCTACTTTACCAACTAATGAGAGCATATGTTTCAGTACTTTTACCTGCAGTTCTGAGAATCAGTAGTGTGGAGTAAAGCACTTGCTCCCACCTCCAAATCCTTTTCACAGTTCTTTAGTTGGGTTTTGACCTCCAAATATGTTGCAGTATGATCACAGAGACTCATTCTTTTCTCTCCTCTGTTAATATTTTCTCAATTGTGCTTCAAGAACAAAATAGAAAATAGAATGTGAGGTATTTCTGATGTGAATAAAGTTTATTCCAGAAAAAACTGTCTTCTAAAATACTGATTTTCACTTAGAGCTGTTTTCTCAAAACACTTTTCAAAAAACTTTGGAAGAGTTATCTGAAAATTGAAAAGACTTTATTGCCCATTCAACCCACCAGTTTAACAAGCTCTAGAAGTAATGCCAGTTTTTGAGACAGGGCTTTTTATCTTAGTCTAAGTACCAAGTGCAACATCTAATGTGCTTGTGCTTTTAGCTTGAGCACAACACTGCCGGCTATTGCACACTATAGCATGCTTTTATTTTTTATTTATTTACACATTTTAAATTTAGAGCTGAAGAACTCAGCTACACTGTGGCATGCTGCAGCAGTACCCTTGCTTTAGTGTTTTAAAGGCTTTCAGTATGATTGCAGAAAGAGGGTGCTTATAACCGGTGTTCCATGGAAAATACCCATAGTTGGACATTAAAATTCTGGTTTGTAATTCTCTTAATTGTCACAAGAACAGGAGGCATGGATCTTCCCTAATGTTTTCAGAGTGATATGATGCTGTTATTATTTGCAAAAAAAACCACATGTTGAGCTATGATTTAGTATTATTTTACAACAGAATATTTTTTCTATGATGTGCTCCATATTTCATATCAGTCTGTACACATTTTAATGTGTGTTGTTTGAATTATTTCTAGTCAAAGTTATAAAATGTCATGAAATATTTGATGTACGCGATATCTGAGGAAATAAGAGAACAGTATGACTCAAAAGACTATATTATAATAAAAAAGTCTTTAGCTGCAGGCCACCTGATCAATTTACACCAACCAAGTACTATCTCCTGCTAGTAGCTAAGCAGATAAAAGATGTGAAAGAAACTAGAGGAGTCAATCAAAAACCCTTGGCACCTAATCCATTTAGGAATAAAATACAGACGCAATACTGAGGACAAAGAATGAATTAACTTTGCACTTCATAAGGAAAATTATAACATTATTAAAGTTATCAAGTTAAAAATCAGTGATACTACATTTTAAAAATGTTGATTTTCCTCTTTTCTATACTTATTTAACCATCTAACTAGTAAATCACAATAGATTCAATTGTGTGACATCTACATTAGAGAAGACTTCTACCCTAAGAAAAAATGAGAGCCTCATTCATATTATTATTCAATTATAAGAGCCTATATCTGGGGACAAAGACACTAGCAAGCACTGTAAAATTGTCTACTCTCTATAGCAATGAGATAAACAAGGGCCAAAAATGAATTAAGGAGCATCCTCCAAGCTAGTGACTCCGAGTGAGTTGGCATGGTATGTTCCTGTCCAAGATCTTGAGTGAATAGTGTTTCACACTATGAACATATTTGAAATTTGAAGATGAAGAATATATCAGTTGGAGTTATTTTTCACTGTGGGTAGAGTTTTTAAACTATGACAACCTGATGAAAACAAGTGCACCGGAACTTCAGAGTGAAAACATGATATTTCATGCAGTATGACTGGCAATTTGAAAAAGAAGTCCTGTGTTACAAGACATCGTGATGAAATTGAGCATAACGAATCAAATGTGCATCACCTATGGATGAATATTCACAAAAACTAATTATCCTGAAGTGTGGTATGCACAGTATAACACATATACAGTAATCAGCAAGATCTCTTCAACAGTTTTGAAGTATAATAGTGTTTATAAGAAATTAAGCCAAAGGTTCAGGCAGCCCAACATTCTGTCGTGGCAGCAGCCAGTATGAGATTACTAAAACCAGCAATGTAGCAGGCGAATTGTCATAACACTAAGCTAGCTGAGGACTGGAATATTTTCCTTATGAGGAGAGGCTGGGGCATGAGGACTTTTTAAGCCTGGAGAAGAGCTAGCTTTAGGGGGAAACTAACAGGTGCTTGGCTGTACATACAGGCAAATCAACAAGATGGCAGAGCCAGGATCTTCACAGTGGTGCATGGCAGGAGGATGAAGGCAATACAGCGAACGAACAGAGTTCAGACAGGACAAAGGAGAAACTTTTTAATGATGGGGACCGTCAGGCAGTGAAGCAGGTTGCCCAGTAAGGCTGTGCAGATTCTGTCCCAGAAGTTTTCAAGATTTATGGAAAAACACCCTGCGCAACCTGGGTTCATCCCAGACCTGGCCTTTCTACAGGCAGGAGACTGGACTTGAGATCCTGAGGCCCTTCTCACCTGGTTAGACTTCCTTTTCAATGTTAAGAAAATGTGAGTTTGAGCATCTCCCTCCTAAGCAGAGAAGTCTTTAAGACTCTGTGGTAGATTTCTTTTTTCCACAGCAACAAATTAATCTCCATCACCTACGAGAAATTTTCTAATCCCACTGCCAGCATTCAGTGTAAGCAGAGATCTCATTTATTTTTAAAGATTTTATTCATGGACTCTTAACACCAAGGACAATTTGCCATATTAACCTAATCTCCCAAGTAACCGTAAGTTAATTTCCACCCCAAGAGAGGACACAGAAATATTTTATTTCTTAGTCATTATTTTGGTGACGTGGTCTAGAAATCTATGAATTTTCAATATTTCCCCCTTCATTCAGATAGGAATAACTCTTTGAACTGTATCTTGGTTCAACTGAAGCTGGAGTTTTATATGGGACTGAGAATCTCTGGAAACTTCTGAGATGATACAAACTGTTAAAATTATCTCATATTCTATATTCTTCCTCAGAAGTCAAGAGAGGCATCTCTGAATATGCTTACAGAGGAATACAGTGTTGGTGAGCTGCATTAAGTGCAGCCAATATATGATCAAGGAAAATGACACTCGGTGCCGTCCAGTAAAGTAAGTATATATATATATGACTGCTTTTTCATACCTAATCACAACAACAGTCCTGTCTCTTGGAAATCAAAGAGTAAATCCATACTTTTCTTCTCACAAAACATTATGCATGGGGAAAAATAACATTCAATGTCTGGAGAACATCTTTCTACTGTTTCACACCAACGATCTATCTGAATGCATGTCATGAGGAAAGGCATGCCATCAAAGAAAGTGAAAGTAAGGGGGAGAGAAAAGCACTTCTACTTCCAACAGCTGTTCAGCTTCGTTAGCCTTGAATGACATCTGCAAGCCATCACAGATATGTTGCAATAAACTCCTTCGGTGATGGAGTCACCTACCTTTTCAAGAAGATCTCTGAGACTGGAGGGCATTGAAAGTCAGCATATCAGTGCTGTAGAGATGTCATGTTGTATAGAGGATTTCTGTGCCAAACCTATCCTGGCTTTCCTGCCTTAAATTTGCGTTACCTCTAGTTAAAACTGGGGAACACTAACCTCCATGTCACCATGAAGATCTTACTCCATCATGTGCTCTATATACACACACACATCTCATCAGCTGCACAACCCCACTTCTTTTTGTGTTGTTCTATCATATATTTCTCCACCTTCACTGAGCTTCCTGCACCTAGCATAAACTGCATCAGCATTTGTGAAAGTAGAGGTTTCAAAATTTTTCAATGTTCTTAAAAATTTATATTTTGTTTATTATTGCAGAAGATAACTTGAAGGCAAAGAAGTACAGTGGTGACAGTGATCGACAGTGTTTTTAGTGTACTGTCTTGCACTGAGCTGTATTTTGTGTCTGTCAAGAGCATCAATGCTTTAAAAAAGTCACATGTCTGTGTCTTTTCTGGGACATGCAGAAATACAAAATGTGAATCGGTAGATTGAATTACAGACCCCTTTTCCATTTCCCTCAGTATGCAAGTTTGTTGTTTTCTTATCTGTTCAGAGCTATACTAGTGACAAAACTTTATAAAAATCTCTCATTTAGGTGACTGATGAAGTTTCAGTGCTTGGATAAAATGGAATGAATACAAACTGGTATTTCATGAGATCATAAAAATTATTCTTCTCTGTCAAATAAAAATATGAAAAGACTTATGATATGAATGTGGAATGCTTTATCATTTTACAATGATAAATATGTGACATCAGATACAAAAGACAGAACTTCCTTTGTTTCTACAGTATGTCTAAAAAAATTGCAGTACAGGAAAAGTTTTTTGGCTAGAATGAAAGTGGTTCCAAAGAAGAGCTACACCTTTGTTCATGATTTTTTAAGGATGAATGGCTTCACAGTACCTTAGCCTTTTTAAAAATGCAGCATGGGTTGAGTTTGCATATGCAAACTGAAATGTTAGGCAGTGTGATAGTTCCTTTCTATGTTTCATGCTTTGATATTGCTGTAATGAAACATTTTTAATATTGTTAAATAGCTGCAAAATGAGCCTTTAGTATTTTATAGTGTTGTGTTCTATCAAGGAAGAACCTCTGATTCTGTGAATGAATTTTGACATAAACTTTACACTAAAGGGGTATGGACAATTAAAATTCCTGAACACTACCATATCAGTAGAATGATTCTGCTTTGATTTCCCTCATTTACATTTTAACGTGAGAGATTTTATAGGCCCAGTGTGTACAAGTTTGTTTACAAAGTATTTAAAATGCTTCTAATTTTAAATAAGTGTGTGTATTTTCACCTATGAGGATAATCAGTCCTACAAGGTAATAACCAACAAGGTTAATCACAAATTTGCAATTAAACTAGCCAGTCACAATCATAAGTTTCAAAAGATTAGTATAGAGAAATTGCTCTTGGAAGTTTATAAATAGTACTTGTCTGTGAAAAACGTATTTTTAATTGGTGGTGCATTCATCACATACATGCTTGCACAGCATAGCAATGCACTTTATGAATGGATATCTTTGTTGATATGTGGTATAGACAGACTACGAATGATGTCTTGAGAAGCCAGTTCTGGTTCTGATAACAGTCAGATCATGGCAGCACTAAACTGAGGACAATCTCAACACCTGACTAGTTGCATCCTTTATAGCCCATGCTTAACTTGTAAGCAACTCACCACTTGCAAAACATAAATAAATAAATATGGTTTTTATGGGAAGACTATGAGCACTAGCACCTTCTGTAATGAGGTGGACATGAGAAAAAAATGTGTCTATACATCCAGTTTCAGTGGATTCCACAAGAACAAAGAAAATCTGATTACAGTGCTTCCTTTGAAAGGACTACTGATGCACTGATCGAAGACTAGTATAACATCTAGCACAAGCAGTCAGCTCTGGCTCTGTTTTAGCTAAGACAATTTGATAAAACAAATGGAAAGTCTATAACCTCTAGGACATTTTCAGAACTTGATATTTACACTTTTAAATTACATGTGTTAATCATAAACAAGTAGTATATTTACATGGTTAAATTAAACTAATTGCATTAAAAAATTTGCTAAGGGATCCTACAAACCACTTTTACAGTTGTGTGCATTTCTTTTCTAAACAACAGAAATTAAAAATTATACTGATAAAAATATACAAAAGGCTGAAAGTTGATACAAATCTTCAGTGCTAATATTTATTTTATATAGTATATGTCAGTTATGCAAAAAATGTTAGAAATTCTTAACTTTATCATGGCTTCTGACTGTATGTTCCTTACACTACTTTACATTCAATATTTAAAATAGAGACGACATCATTTTACAGACTGTTTTGAACTTTTGATTCACACTGTACTTTTCATGCCTTCCCTGACTTTCTTCAAATTCTCATTTTCCCAATAAATAGGACACTATAAACTGTTTGTGGATGTAAAATACAACATTTAAAAATTCTTTTGAATAGCTTTATGACACAAAAAGTGTTCAGAGTGTATCAGGGGTTCAATTACGATACAATGTTTGAATTCACAAGGAATTACAAACTCTCTTTGGCTTTATATATTTCTGTTGGTTGCAGGTCCATGCAACCAGTCTTAGACATATGATTCTTGCTTCTTCAGTGGGTATATCCAGCACACATTTGAAAATCTAATCTAGAAAGTAATTTAATCTGATAATTTTCAGTCTTGACAAATGTGTACCCTAAATTTAAAAAGCGAAAGATGCTAATCATTGTTCACCTCTTCTAAGTCTACATTTTGCTACAGAAAATATAAACTTCGTGTTTGGTTTTAGCATAAAACTTCAGTGACATACACAGAAAAAGTATTGACTTTCAGCAAAACTTCATTAAAACAATCTACTTCTTTTCATCAGCCAATCTAAATTTTAAAAATATTATCCCAGCACATTTAAGCTTCATAAGAACTGAAATGAGCATCAACTATCTTTTTGTTGTGGGTTAGGGCTGGGCTGGCCATTAAATATGGTCAGATGCTGTCTAACCCATTCTTCCCCCAAAAAGACAGGAATTAAAAGGGAATGGGGCAGATAGACTTACAGGTTAGGAGAGAAAAGCTAACACAGCTTTAATGAAACAATAAAGTAAATAATCGTGAAATGATAAAAATAAAGAGCCATATACAACTATATATAAGCCTCAACTCCCCCAGATATCAATCTCCACTGATGCTGCAGAGCAGGAGGCACTGGGGAAGCCTCAGGCTCAGCGGTGGCGGGAGCTGGATACAGGGAGCTGGATTCAGGAACTCAGGATCTGGATCAAAAGCAGGAGATTATAGGATAGAGTCCTCCCTGGACACCGGCCAATGCAGAAAGAAGAGGAAAGGAAGGGCAGAAACTCTCACGATCACTCAATTTATACCAAATATGACATATATGGAACGGAATACTCTCGTTGGTCACCTGTCCTGTCTGTTACCCCCTGGAGGTGCAACCTTTTACTTCCTTGTGACCCCTCTTACTACCCGGCACCCCCAGCGTGGCACACAAGAGCCAGCAGTGGCCTTGGTCACTGCAGGAATAAGTGTCAGCAAGAGCCTTTCTGCATCCCAGTCCCAGGCAGTAACTGCAAACATCAGGTGTTATCACTGTCAGTAGCACACACTGTCTGCAGAAACATGCTGCTAACTTCAGGAAGTCCAGCCTTTTAGAAGAGACTAAACTGGAAAGTAAAAGTCACTAAACAGAATTGGGTTTTTAGCTGAAACCAGGACACTTTTTCACCCTGGCTCTCCAACTATAAATACTTTGAGAGTACCATATTAAATACTTCAGCTTTGGTTTCTTCTCTCATGCATGCTTTTTGTTTTCTTCTGTTGTTGATGCTGACTTAGAATGACTAGAATGACTCAGTGGAATGAAGATAGTGGTGAAATCACTTTGGTAACTATGAAATTTTCTTTTAAATGATCCTGAATTTCACATTGCTTATTTACCACTTACTGCAAGTTTTCTGAGTGCATGTACTTACATTGTGCATAAGTAAACCTTTAAAATGAAACAAAATAAATGCTATTATTGTGTCTATTCAGGATAATGAATTATAAATACCAAGAGAAAAACACTTTAAAATGTTAAGATATTTCTGGCAATATGATTTTCACATGTTTAACTATATATTTCAAAACAGAACTGTATTTGTCTCATTTTCTTCAAACCAATATACCGGTGGCCGTTTCAGTATCAAGAGGCACTTGAAGTATAGTTTTATATGACAAATTCATTATAACATTGACAAGGTGCCTGCCTTTTACTGTCAATCCCAAGCTCAGATTCACTGATCACAACATAGTCAATATGTAAGTGCGGCATGCAGTGGATTTGCCTCTGATCCTTACATCAGTGAGTAGCAAAAGCAAATCCAGAGAGAGGTCTGGGGCCAAGGCTACTGCAAAGGGGAAAGGGCCGAAGAGTCATCTGGAGACTAGGCCATCCACAGCACAGGTCCAATGTCCACCCAGAGAGCAAGACTGATGACAGGGATAAGGATAGCTGTAGTCACAAGAAAGCTTTTTAAAGGGACAAGTGTTCAAGCCTCACCTGAAATGGAGCCTGGGTGAGGATACCACGTGAGGATGGTCAGGGCAGTGGGGGT
The DNA here is from genome assembly GCF_000703405.1 of Apaloderma vittatum. NCBI lineage: Eukaryota > Metazoa > Chordata > Aves > Trogoniformes > Trogonidae > Apaloderma > Apaloderma vittatum. Next base: position 34,079 of record NW_009702238.1, read on the forward strand.
CTGCTCATGACCTCGAGGCCCGGACATCTGAAGACAGTCATATGTGAAAAAAACTGAAATATTGGAAGTACCACATCATGACTTAACTTCAAATCTCTAACTGAGTTTACTGTGCACTCAAAAAGAGGTACTACTCACTGTCCAAAAACGAATTTATATGGTCATGGCTGTGTGGAGCTAAACTGAACAATTCTCCATCTCCATTAATACTCCATGTTACATTTCACCAAGAACTTTCTTAAAAACTTTTTTTTTGTAATCCCTACATTATCAATTGTATACTGGAAGAGCAGATGTGCTAAGGCAGTGGTCTACAGAATGAAGTCTGAATGCCATCAAGATGTAAAATCTTTGTTCCAGGGAAGTACAAATTCGTAGTCAAAAAAGTATGCAAGTCAATACTTTCTTTTATAAAATTCAGCTAGCATATTTTAAACTACTGTACTACCTAGGCCTCAGTGCAGCAGTGTCAACACAGACGGTCTGAATACCTGATTCCATGTATTCATCATATTTCATAAACATTTTAATTTGGTTTAGAATATTGAATTTCTGAGTGTTTAATAAAACAAAATTGGAAGCATCTGAGCTGTGCAATAGTTATTCTTAGCACAAAGAAAAATCTTAAGAAATTAACTATTCCATTCTACATATTGCATTTATGGAACATTCACCTCTCTCTGCTGAACTCACTGCATTAAACGCTTTAAGAGGTAGTCAAGAAAAGAAACTGTGGAAATACAGCCTGTTCATGAAGTTCATTACTCTTCCAACAATACGAGCTACTAGAGGTATTTGAATTGTTAAACAGATTTTTTCCCCAGCATTACTATTCATCTATTTTCTGAGAGCAGGTTATTCTCCTACAGGAAAGATAATAGGGCTTTTTACTTCCATATACCATTAAATGTTAGAATGCACTGGAATAATTTTAGCCATTCAGAATACAGTAATGCTGTGAAATTGTTGACCTATAACTATGAACTAATTTCCTAGCAATAAGGTTTATTTTGTGTTGTCTGAATAAAAGAATGTGACTTGAAAACCAGCAGCCTGTTTTTCCCTTTCAAGTAAAGGAAGCAGCTGGATCCAACAGCTAGGGATAAAGAGAGGAGACAGAAGAGCTAAATTACATTTGACACTTTCTACTTAGCTTTGGAAGACAAGCTTGTTAACATGGAAATAAGTGGCCACTCTGGCTTAGTGATATTGCTGACCTTAAAGCAAAGCAACTGGCAAAAGGCAGTCCTCAATATTTTTTTAGCGTACTGAAAAAAATGTTACGTTGTGGTCTCATGAAAGTAAAGGTGGCAGGACTGAACCTCTAGGCCACATCATATCTCTAGTAGAAGTTTCATAGTGGTAAAGTCCTTTGATCATTACTGTTGTCTGTGTAGTCATGCAAGTTCTACTTCTGCAGTAGCTGACAGTAGGCCACCAGCAGGAAAGCTGATGAACACATACTGTTTACAAAGTTAAAATTGCCCAACACTCCTGCCTGCTCAATTTGGAACCAACTAACATTTAAAAATCAGAACTAATTCATATTGAAATGGTCTCCTATAAAATGTTTTAATTTATTTCCATTTCACTTTGTTCAAAACAAATTTTCCTTCATGATCAGATTTACTTTTAAAATGAGCGCTATTTTCAGATTCTCAGACATATTATCAAATTCATCCATAAATCCATCAGTGTTGTCTTATTTGATCATAAACTTTATCCAAAGAAAAATTTGCCCAGACAGGTAGTACTCATATTCAGTTTGACACAATTTAGATCTAATTCGGTCTTCAATTTACATCCCAGGCTTACTTTCTCAACAGAATTTCTACACTGATCAAATCAAACTGAACAATATCTTCCAAACATCAGTAGTGGGGCCGTATATATATGACACATTCATCCATGCTTCAAACTGCCCCAGAGAAATACTTTACTTTTATCTACACTACTTTATGAATTCATCAGTAAGAATCACATATGTTAAGAATAAACCTACAAGATTATTTAGAAAAAAAATATGTTGGGTGTAGGTTCCTATGAGTTGGCAGAAGAGTGTGGCAGAGCTCTCTTTCGTGAGCAGAGGTCACTGCAGGACACAGCTGAGACTTGTCAAGTTGGTAACGTCTCTGGGAAACCATATTTAAGAAAGGGCAAAGCACTGCACAGCAGTGAGGAAAAAAACGTGTGAGAAACAGCCCTGTGGACACCAAGGAGAGATAAGAAGTAGGGAGTAGAAGTGCTCCAGGCATAGGAGCAGAGACTTCCCTGCAGCCCACAGAGAGGACCAGGGTGGAGCAGCTATCCACATTGCAGCCTGTGAAGGTCCCCACACTGGAATAGATGGATATTTCCTGAAGGAAGCTGAAGCACTTGGAGAATCCATGTTGAAGCAGGTTTTTGACATTATTTGCAGCCTGTGAAGAAGCAGCTTTTCTGGCAGGAACTGTGGGTCATGAAGGACCTATGATGGAGCAGTCTTTTCCTGAAGGGCTGTAGCCCATGAAGGGGGCTCACACTTGAGCTAGGGAAAAGTGTAAGAACGAAAAAACAGCAGATACAGGAGACCCCATCGCTAGCAAACTGCCCCCTGTACCATGAGGGTGACATTTATGAGATGGGACACACCTGTAGCTAGGCTAGATCAGCTCCCCTAGCTTTTGTCCCTCCCAGCTCAAGCTGCTGCCTGATTTAAAACAGCTGATGTCAGCACACCAGGGCTGGGTTGGGCTGGGATTCTTCCCCAGCAAAACCAGGACAGTTTAGAATCATAGGACTTCAGATCTCTAAGTGCTCAACTTGTTTACGCTAATTCCTTAATGCTAAATTATATAAAAAATATACCGAAATGGTATCAGAGTGGTGAAACCTTTAGAAGAGAAAATATTCAAATCTTCACGTGAAATGTTTGAATCCTCTAGAATGTTTTTACAGTGGCTGAAAATGGGATCATCTCTTTTAAGGAACTCAGCCCATACTGCCAGTATTTAGATATTGTTATTCGTTGATTCTGTAGAGAAAGCTGCTTAGAAAGAGAGGTAACAATTTTCCATAACAGCAAAATTAAACATAGATCTAATAAATATATTTTGACAGTGTCTCATTCCTATAGTGTCTGAGAAGCTGGAAGCTCTCCCAAGCTGTTGAGTTCTGTAGTGTTTGCATTGTTTCCACAACATCATAACAAGTAAAACAAAATAAGTCCCTGAAAAAATGGATTTAGATTAAATATATATATATACACATATTGTCCCATAGCAAACAAAATATTTTTTTACCTGCAGTTAAAGGTAGTGGAATAAACTCTGGTAGTTCAAGAAAACAATCTTTTTAAGGATATATAATTAAAAAAGAAATAATCCAAATCACCAGAAATATACAAAACATCTTCAAAAGCCCATCTATATTAAAAAATTGGAAACATATAGATAAAAAGGCAGAAACAGTTTCTTTCCTTTCTATTGCAATAAGCTTCTCTTATTTGCTCATTTTATTTCTGTACTATGCTGAGCTCCCTGAATAAATTACAAATACATATTTTTTATTGAAAACAAGTAACATTATAGTATATAAGACTTATCCGTAAGCTTTAAGTAATGCTTGTGTTTCAATACTTTCCTAAATTTGGGCCATCTTCTGCAGAGGAATTAACAATTTCACTAGTCTAAACAAACATTATTTTGGTAAAATAATAGTATTTGACATATTTGACATACAAGTCCCCTTAGAGATAGATATTCTTTATTGTGTGTGTGTTTGTGTGAATTGCACAAGAATAAAGAATGCAAGACAGAACTTTGTTACAAATCCAGGGAAATACAGGACTTGGAGACCTTCAGGTCTGTGTGGTCGGTGTTGTATTATACATTCGATTTTGTAAGTGTTATGGGCTCCATTTTGAAAATAGTTTTGAATGTTTCTATTGGTCTTCTCCATGATCTTCTGATTTGATTAAATCTGCAGAAATATGCTGCTTTATCTTCTAGGTGTTTCTTTCTAACATCCAAACAGATTTTATTTACCATCAGATTTTAACCCCTTCTTTTTGTGCCAGGATGACTTTGGCCTTCTTCCTCAGAAGCTGGCCCAGAAGGCCAAACACCTTGGGGCTACGTAAAACTGTGGTATATCCTCCCACTCCCCTCCAGGTTGGGATGTGGATGCATGCTTATGGAAAAGACCTGGTAGTCCCGATGGACAACAGGATGACCATGAGACAGCAATGTTCTATCTAAACATGAGAAGGAACTTTTTTACTTTGAGAGTGGCAGAGGTCTGGAACGGGCTGCCCAGTCTCCATCTCTGGAGACTTTCAAAACCTTCCTGGATGCTATCCTGTTCAACCTGCTTTAGGATAACCTGCTCTGGAAGGGTGTTTGGGCTAGATGATATCCAGAGGTCCTTTCCAACACCCAACATTCTGTGATTCTGTGATTCTGCAACTACCTCTCCGAAATACCTATACATGAACACATACAGTATGGTGAACGAATATGAAGAATGAGAGAGCTGTGTGCAATCACAGACCAATAATCTCAATGTAATTACTGAGATATTGTGGGGTAGCTCACATGACTGGATTGCTGTTATGGATAGCTGTGTACTGATCAGAAAAGATAGGCCGGCAAAATAAGGTAGTGGAGTGGCTCTATATGTGAAATAGCATCTAAATGGCTGTGCTGCCATTTGGTGTGACCTAGACAGTCTGGAGAGTTGGGCAGAGAGGAACCAAATGAGGTTCAACAAGGGCAAGTGCAAGATCCTGCAGCTGAGGAGAAAAAACCTCATCAGTATACGTTAGAAGTAGACCTGCTAGAAAGAAGCCCTGAAGAGAAGGATCTTGGAGTCCATGAACCAGCAACGCACCCTCGTGGCCAAGAAGGTCAATGATATGCTATTAAGAAGAATGTGGTCAAGGGAGGTCATCCTCCCCTTCTACTCTGCCCTGTCCAGTTTTGGGCTCCCATGTTCAAGAGAGACAGGGAACTACCGGAGAGAGTCCAGCGTAGGGCAACAAAAATGACCGGGGCACTGGAGTACCTCTCTTATGAGGAAAGGTTGAGAGAGTTGGGACTGTTTAATCTGAAGAAGTCTGAGAGGAGGCCTTATCAACATATATAAGTATCTAAAAGGGTGTGTGTAAGGAGGATGGAGACAGTTTTCAATGGTGCCCAGTGACAGTACAAGAGGCAACAGGCATGAGCTGCAACACAGAAAGTTCCATCTAAACATGAGGAAAGTTTATTTACTGTGAGGGTGACAAAGCACTGGAATAGGCTGTCCAGGAACCTTGTGGAGTCTCCTTCTCCAGAGATTTTCAGAACCCTCTTGGATGCAATCCTGTGTAACATACTGTAGGCAAGCCTGCTTTAGCAGGGGCGTTGGACTAGATGAGCTCTACAAGTCTCCTCTAACTCTGACAGTTCTATGATTCTGTGACTCTCTGAGATTTGCATAATATTCCTAGCATGTTCCATCCTATATACACACAAAAGCCAAGCTTCTCTGCAACACACTGGACTAATTAAAGCAATTCCATTTATTCTTCCTATGTTACATTCACTCTTCTTTCTCTTGGTGATCCTTGAAGAAATTTCTTGATTCAGGTAGAGTTAATCATTCTTAAAAACAGCTAATCAAAACTCTGCAATGTTCAAAATAAGGTCAATCAGTGCTTAATACAATAGAACTAATAATTCCTTAACTCTGCTGAATATACCTGAAATGATATGACTAGCTATCACATTTGCTTTTATCATGAATGTGAATTCTTATTTTTTCTGCAAGAAAAGGACTTTAGCTTTCATTGCTGTTATTTTTAAAGAAGCTACACTTTGTAAAATGTCCAGTGTTATATAGTTCATTAAGAGAAAAAAGCTTGTTCCTTAGGAGGGAATCTTTTATCTAAACTTCAAAGCTCTAGTATTGAAAAAGGACTTTAGCATATAAAATACCGAGTATCTGAAGAGGCTTTGTCATAAATGATATCATCTAAGCATGTTTAAATCACATTTCAAATTCCTTTTTTATTCCTGGTTTTGTTTTGTTTTGTTTTTTTTAAGTATGTGTGTAACTGTGGTAGATTTGAGCTTTTGATTAACTTTGAGTACAGATTTAAAGAAAAAAAAAAAAGAAGACTTTGGACTAACCTCTGATTTTACTAGTATTTCCTACCTTTCTCATGAGTGAGATTGTAAGAACATTCATGACTTTCCTGGAAAGATAAACTATCACAATCCTGTGTGCTACATTTGTTTGCATGATGAATAAAGTAACTCTTTAAAAAATATCACAACCTGTTTTCTTGATATTTCACTAGCATAATTGCTGGCAAAATATCATAAACACTCATTGTTTGTTGAGCTTTATGTGCACTGTGATGTCAAATAAGTAATAAAAATTTGGCTCCCCACTCCTTGCTTTCTCCCAAACAGATTGTCGCGTTTTGATCCCAGTCGGCAGCTCAGCCCCACACAGCTTCTTGCCCACTATTGGGCAGTGGGATGGGGAGAGAATCAGAAGAGTAAAATAGAGAAAACTTGTGGGTTGTGATAAAGACAGTTTAATAAGTAAAGCAAAAGCCGTGCATGCAGGCAAAGCATAGCAAGGAATTAATCCACCGCTTCCCATGGGCAGGCAGGTGTTCAGCCATCTCCAAGAGGGCAGGCCTCTATCACACATAATAGTGACGTGGAAAGACTAACACCGTCACTCCAAACATGTCTCCCTCCCTTCCTTTTCTTCCCTCAGGTTTACATATTGAGCATGATGTCATGTGGTCTGGGATATCCCTTTGGTCACTTGGGATCAGCTGTCCTGGTTGTGTTCCCTCCCAGTGTGTTGACCACCCCCAGCTTCATCGCTGGGGGTGCGGGATGAGGAGCAGAAAATGCCTTGACTCTGTGTAGGCGCTACTCAGCGGTAATAAAAATATTCCTGTGTTATCAACACTGTTTCCAGCACAAATCCAAAACATGGCCCTATACTAGCTACTTTGAAGAAAATTAACTCTACATCAGCCAAAACCAGCACAGAGATTCAAGACAGTCAGTATACTGGACACACATTCAGAAACGCCTTCCAAATCACTCAGTCTGACCATGTACTTTATGATTCCTGCCTTCAATGAAGTAAAAGTTCACAGGTAAGAGCCTGGCATTTTTTACCACAGAATGACATCAAGGTAGATTTATTGTACAAATTTCCTGAGGGAAGTATAATTTTAATTAATTAGTAAATTATATTTTCTGATTCAGGTTATTTGCAGCTAGAAGGTGAAAGGATTTTACTACAGCATCTAAGTGCATTAAACATTCATTTACTGTGACATAAATGCCTGGTACAATTCAAAATATTATTACTCTTATTTTAAATTAGGGAACAAGACACAACTATCCTTGTCTGACCAAATACAGAAGACACTTCAAAAAGACGTCTAAGCCCACTTGTCATTTCCCCTGTATTAACTGTTGCATACATTACAGCCATGTGTTTGACTGTTGTCTGCATTAAAAGCATTTACTGAAACACATTCCCCCTTTCCAGGTGAGACAAGCATTCCTCTGGTTCAAGAGGAAAAGATAGAGCAAGACTTGCTTAAAAATAGAGTTCTAGTTGAATTCTTCAGCATGAGACTAGAAGCCTGAGAAATAAATAAGAGGAACATTCCCCCACAAAGATTTTGCAGTGAGTATGAAACGGAAATAAGATATGAACTTGCTGTGAACATTAGAATAGATCATGCCATTGAAGAAGGGATTGTAGATATTGAAACAATCTTACAGTTATGTGTTTTATATACTGTGTATACTTTACATGGTTATTTTTATTATAATATAACCAATATATGTGGTAAAAACATAGCAATCATGTCAGCAAATAACATAGATTCACTCCAGACTGAAGTAACAGGATAATGAGGAAAATGCCAGTATTATTTCCCTATAATGACATCATTATTTAAAGCATGTTTAAGAAAACTTCTGGATAATTATGAATAACTCAGATACTAATGCTGGTAACCTAGTGTTAGAAGTTATAAAGAATAGAAGTAACTATCACCTGGATAAATATGACTCAGGAAAAGTAAAACCAGGCCTAGCAAAGGATAAGGGTGCCAGGAAATAGGGAGAGACCTTCTCTGGAGCTATCCACCAGGAAAGGTGTGAGTGAGTGGATGGGTCTGGGTGGTGGCTGCTGTGGTGGTTTCCTGAAAAGAAAGGATGCTGCCAGAAGAAAAGAAGGAAAGACCTAATGAAGGAAAAATAGTAGATAAAAAGTACAAAACAAAGGACTGGAATAATGTGTGGGGGGTTTTTTTCCCCACAGGAGGGAAAACACTAGGCAAACACTCGCAGAGAGCAGTTTTGCTCTGCTGAAAAAAGTCTACTAAATCTTAGATGGTGTGGAGAATGAGTTTTTCTTATGCAGGATCTCAAATGACACAAATGAAACTAAAAGGCAGGAAGAGAAGAATAACATCACTCCTACAGAGATTTGGGACTCCTATCCTTAAGGGGCTATGGAAATTAGAAGTTTTTATTAGACTGGACAGATTTGTACAGAATAATCTATCTGAGATTAAAGACAAAGACATTTCTGAGGAAATATTTTCTGAATTAAAACAAACAAAATCACTATGTTTTACACAAATTCAGATGTTATGACAGAATTGTTTTCCTTTTTCATTGAACTGTTGTATAGAGACATGATAAGTATAGTAATTGGTCATATTGAGATAAAATCAAAGGATACAGATACATAGATCACTAGTCTATTTGCACAGCTGGATGTTTTTGCAGGATTGAAGATTTTTTCCTAGAGAAAATATATTTTCTGGATTGGATGGATTCTTTTGATATACACTTTCGCATAATCCTTATCTGCTTAAAGAGTACAGCAATTAAAAACTGCCTCAGAAATGATATTATAATACTTCTAATTTTTCTCAACTATTTCAACATCAGTCAAGAGTATAAAATTTTCACCTCCAGATTCTCTTCATTATACAATGATGCCCCCTAAAAACTCATAGACTGATAAAACCTGGAGTAGGTAAATGCACAATATATGCACAACAACCACGGAGATCTAGCATTAAAATCTCACGTTAGTGCCACTTTTGTTGTTTTATCTTTCTCTGTAACCTCCGCTGTATCTCTACCTGCTTTCTTCCATTTTCTCTTACACCTTTAATAATGCAGATTGCTATTGTTTGTCTTGTCTGCTAATTGTAGAGTCAGAACAAAAACAGGGTCAATATTCACATATGACACTTGACTTCATTTAAGCTGGAGCTTGCTTACTCTTGTAGCAGTGTGTTTTCCATGTTAACATTCAAATTCATCTGTCTCCTTCTACAGTTTATATAAAAAATGATAATTGAATATATTTTCTATCATAACCCTAGGTCATGTGAAAAGAGATTGGAAAATTACTCTCAGCATCACTTAAACAACTGCAGAAAGTGAGGGAAAAAATAATGCCAATTAAAACACTAAGGTTAATAGCATGGAAGAACGTTTTCTTTCTGCAGCAGATACCACGTCTGGAAGAGATGTCACATCTCTAATCATACAACCTCTCTCCTCCAAAAAACTCTATTGCAGACAAACTCGGCACAATCTCCACCCCTTATTCTGTACCGTTTATGTTGTGTTCTGCAGTGGGTCCCACGCTACCCAGCACACTCTAATTAAACACCTTCTCCCTCCCTATCCTTTGATATATGCACAGTTATCATTCCCTTAGTCTGTGGGCCACCCCTGTAAAATGTCCATAGAGTGTTCAGAGTCCACTTAGCCCATGACCTGGGTTCCATCTCTTGTGGTGGGTGCTCAGGAGAGCGGAGGTGGTGTGGTAGTGTGGTGAGTTATTGGGCACCGAAGCCAGATCTGGCTGGGTCACTGCTGCACTTGCCTGGCTTCTTGTAAGGCTCACACTCCAACTCTAGTGCTTCCTATAAATACAGCTGTGATCATAGGTTACAATAACTTAAAGGTATATCCATTGCAAGTGAATATATATCTTATTTTTAAATTGCTTGATTTTTTAATTGTTTTTTTTTTTCCCAACACTCATAGGTGCTTTATCTTCTTTTCCCTCTCTAACTAAAAATGACCATGGTTTCCCTCTCAAACATATCTATTTTTTGTTTGTTTACCTAATTGGGCAAGATAGACTTATTAGTATGCTCTAACGTACATTTAGCACAATTTTGTTGCAAAATTCATTTCTGTCAGAGGTTGTGCTTACTAAAACAATTATACATTGTGAAAATAAACAAGTACATTCCTTTCTGCAGGAAAAGCTCTCTAGTGTGATCTGAAATTGTATGCAAACAACCAGTGTAAGCTAATTACATTTGTGTTGGCCTACTATGATGCCCATCTTCTTAGTGTTAACTTCCAGCTCTGTAGCTGGAGTTGTCATTTGATACTTAACACCAAAACTCCACAGTTGTGCTTCCATCTACATGTTTCTCTTTCTTACCTCGTGGTAATAAAAGGTATTCTTTTACATGATTCCTCCTTCCTTCCAGTAAACTTGAGTTAGTAGGTGTCAGACAGTGGAATAAATTTACATTATGTTTATATAGCCTACCATCTTATCCAAGGTCACTGATGTACGAAACAAATCATATTACACTGTTTCTTTACTTGAGGCAGTTATCACTGTCTGCTTCCAGAGGGCAAGATAAACATAAATGTGACTCAAAAAAATTCATTCAGAGCTGACAAGAGTTTAGAGTTAAGTCTTGTGTTCTTATTTGCTTCCCTGGTTTCCTCCAGGGAAAAAAATCAGGTTGCCTTTTATTCAGGTTTCCACCTCTCATTTTCTTTTCAAAAGTAACACATTTTCTTTTTGAAATTTCTCCTCATACTGCTGCTGGTCAAAATAATCCTTTATGAAGAGAAAAGGAGATATGATTAAAATGTCCCTTAGTGGGCTTGATGAAGACGTGGTAATGGCAGCAATTTCCATGCAATTTTCGTAAAATACCTCAGCACTTACTGAACACCTAAGTAGCTCTTAACTACTATAACTTTTAATCTACCTTGTCTAATTGTACACATTCCTATTAAAAATGTTCTAAACAATTCTTACAAAAAGCAGAATTTTGTAGCACTAAATGCTGGAGGCTATGCAATATGCTTATGAAAATTGAGTTGATTCTGCTAAACAACATGTGTGTGCGTGCACACGCATGTGAAGATCACTTCTTGCAAAGAGAGACTTCTAACCTTTCATAGAAAATGATGTGAAAAATTAATTCACAACTTGTGCCAAAATATTTTTTTAACTGAACAAACTCCAAATATAGCTGCTTTAAGTTGGTCAAAGTAATTATATATAGACCTTTTCCACTGGTTATTAGTGTATACCTTTGAAGCATACTGAAGAAATAAAAACTTACTATTGATGTCGTTTCAGAAAGGATTCTTCACATCTGAATTACAGATTGTATTATTCTTATTACTTTTATGAAGCACCTGCAACATGAACTAATCTGTCATGATATTGGAAAAAAAAGGCAGTGAAGAGGAGGAAGAGCAATAATTCATTAGTTTGACTCATTTATGTTGATTGTACTTGTTTGTACATTGGCTCACATTTTCATCAAATATATTAAACTGCAAGTTTTTCATTGACTTTTGCATGAGCTAGATAAGAATTTCCAAGGGCAAAAGCTATTAAGTGTAACACACATTACTAATGTGTTTATGTCTCCCTTACTATATTTATTATAACCGCATTAATGAAGATGCCATGAATATTAGGGCTGATTTATAAGATTAGGGTACTGTTTACAGCTAGATTACTGCACACTGGAAATATTTTATTTAACTTAGCTATATGCATTTACAATTTATTAAGACACTTGTATCACTCCAAAGAACAGTCTCTATTAAGAAGATCAATGACCTGCAGGTTTACAATGTTTTCTTCTCACCCTCAGTGTTGAGGGGAAAATATCATTCACATTTTTATTGACAGTCAATTTCTATGCAAGGAATTTACCAAATAATACAAATACTCTCATAAGGTATATCACAACCCGTTTTAAGATAATAAAATAGAATTTAATAACTTTAACATACATGCAGATAAAGCACGTAGAGCCTGAATCAGTCCTTTGGTAGGCACCACCTCTTCTCCACAGTCTGTATCAGAAACCACAACCTTGCAGGGATACCGGAGGTGTGTCAGGTCTTCATACATTTCTCACAGAAGTTAAGCGCACTGCTGTCTCTTTGTTCATATGCACCACTTGTCCATTCAGCGTTGGAACGTTTGGGGTCCTGTTTTCATTTTTATCCTCTATTTTTAATGCTAAGTCAACTTCACTTGAGCACAAGTCTAAATGCTTTAATGAACCAGGACACCATTCCACAATGTATACATATAAATAGATTAAATAATGTCACGTATATAAACACATATATACATATATAAAGCAAATCTTACTATTAAACAGAGAGAAGTATAAGATTAAGTGGAAGCTAAATTGGCAGTTGAAGAGTAGGTCCTTTCCAACTAAAAATATTCTATTCTATTCTATTCTATTCTATTCTATTCTATTCTATTCTATTCTATTCTATTCTATTCTATTCTATTCTATTCTTCTATTCTATTCTATTCTATTCTATTCTATAGGAAAGTGCTACAGTTAGACACCCGACTGTCAGGAAATTTCGTTTCAAGGGCTAGCAGCATCATCATAGAAGGTACAGCCCAGATAGATGTGGCCTTACAGAGGTAAATACAGATACAAGAGAATGAAATTACATTTTCTAGGAGCCATGACAGCTGAAAATCCGTATCCATGCTCTACAACTTTTAGCAGAACATTATATTTGAGTGTCATATAGTACTATGTGCAAAATTAAGTTGCTGGAAACAAGAAATCTTCTGTGAAATTTTCCTCTAAGTTGCTATAGCATATTGCAAAATTTCTTTTGAAATACCTGCCCAGAAAAGTTAATAGGGAGGAATCAGTGAATAGCTGAGTTTATGACCAGAAACATATTGTTTTTCTTGACCTTATTTTAATGATAATGCAAACTAGATTGAAGTAGCTCTGGAGGTTACTCTAAGACTTATGAAGCATGGGTCAAAAGTCTATGATGAATGTTATGAAGCCCTGAATGGATAGAAGAAATCAGTTTTGTGTATTACTTAGGAACTTATAAAACATGACTGGTGGTATTAGAAAATTGAGAGGTGAAAACAACAGAAAAGAAGGTCCTGACCTAACATCATGAGGGATTAGCACCAGTACAACAGAAGTGGTAGTAGAACTTAAACTCCCCTCTGTGATGAGTGAAATCTGATGAAGTCTCACTCAGCAGTATCTGGTTTTATTTGTGTTAGACATACAGTGAATTTTATGTAACCTATAGCTCCTGATGAAAAAATTGCACCGTAAGTAACATAGTTCAATCTCTTTCCATTTTGATGTCGTATGGTGTGCTGGGATAATTGACTGCACTCTACAGAGACTTTCTCTCCCATTTCCTTTGAGAACTTTCTGTAGAACGGACCCAAGCTATCTTTCACTCAACAGGCAGGCAGCAAACGGAGCCATGCATACATTTAGAGTGTTCCTCTGAACTGCAGGGGCTGGAGCGCCTCTGCTACAAGGACAGGCTGTGGGAGTTGGGATTGTTCAGTCTTGCAAAGAAAAGACTTCGGGTGGACCTAATAGCTGCCTTCCAATACCTGAAGGGAACCTACAGGAAGGCTTGGGAGGGACTTTTTACAAGAGTGTCCACTGATAGGACAAGGGGAAATGGGTTTAAGTTAAAGGAGAATAGATTTAGACTAGATCTTAGGAAGAAATTCTTCAGTACGAGGGTGGCAAGACTTTGGAATAAATTGCCGAGAGATGTTATGGCTACACCCTCCCTGGAGGTGTTCAATGCCAAGTTGGACAGCGCCTTGAGTAGCCTGATCTAGTTGAGAGGCGTCCCTGCCCATGACAGGGAGGTTGGATTAGATGATCTCTAAGGTCCCTTCTAGCCTAGGCCATTCTCTGATTCTATGTTTCTATGATTCTATGATTCTGTAATTGAAAGCAGACCTTGAAACATTCTGCAAAAGACAAACACATTCCAGGAAGCAGGTACAATTCCCGGTGGAGAGATTTGTAGCTAAAGGATTTCAGTTTTCAATATGTGTCAGAAGTACAACTTTACTTCAGAGAATGTAAACAAAAATAACTGTTCTTGGCTAAATTTGTTAACTTCAAAATAATATTAGAAAACGCAGGTCTTACTTGTCAAGAAAAAAAAAGCTTTTTCCGAGAGAAGTTGCAAGAACGTCTACATATACACAAAAGGTTCTTGGTGCGTTTCCAACTCATACTGCACATCCACCTGATCTTTTTTATTATATCTTATATATTTACAATATTAAGTAACATAGGTATGCTTCAAACACCAGTACTTAAACTAATACAATCTAATAATTTGTCGTGGTCTGATCAGAGGCCCAATGTAATGTATTCATCAGTTCAGATGGTTGCCATGTCATGGTTGTCAAAAATGAACTACTAAATATTGGAATTCTTAATCTGTGTATTAGAAATCAACATAATATTCAAAACGATCAGTACTTTTTAAATGACACTAAGGAAAATCACTGGCATGCAGAATTTTTGGACATTTCATTAATAAGTAAAATTTAATTTAAATTTTAAAATCAGAAGACTGGTTTGGGATTCCATTTTTAACAAGGAAGTGAACAGTTACCTGTGAACGTGGGTAAAAACTGCTATGCTTTTTGCTTATATTCAAATAATTAAATGGCACAAGAGCTAGAAATATGGCATTTTCATAAAGCTTCAAGGATACTATCAAAATCATATTTCATGTGGTGCAGAATTCAATCAAATATTCCTATATTTTAGTCTCATTAAATTAAAGCTTAGGGAAGAATATCATAGAACCATAGAATCATAGAATGTTGCCTTTTCTACAGATATAATTAAAAGATCTTCAAATTTTTAAACAGTCTTTACCCTGCTGCAAAGTGCCTGCAAGTTCCTTGCACGTTTTGTGGTACGGTATCCGTTTTCGTGTAAATATTTGTCTTTTGCATAGGTAAATACTTATTTTAAAGTTAATTTAATCTGTTAGACAGGCAGCTCCCAAACTATGGTTGGCAAACTAATCAGTGTCCCAAAGAGTGTCATGGATAATTCTGAAATTATTTCATAATAATCTTTTCACATTTAGAAGTCTATATTGCTATCAAATACTGCATGTGATTGATTTGTGAATGATGACTGTATTTTAAGCAGACTTCTTAATCATCATTGACCACTACTGTCTGGTTTGGGAAACAAGCAGATTCTAGCAGCCAACTGATCTAATTGCTAAATGAGTTCACTGCTTTTAGAGGGGAGAATATATTGCTTCAAAAGCATGATCTGGCTGTCATTTACTTCTTTAATAATAACAAGATGCAGTTAAAATAGATACAAAGAAGTTTTGGCTGTGGGTTTTTGTCTGGTTTTTGAGGTGTTTTTTCCATCGCAGGCATAACTTTAAAGCCTTTTTAATGGAAACCGTACATGTTATGGGTAAAATTCTTAACCTACATTTTATAGGAAATATATTTTATCCTATTTTATCCTATTTTCCTGTACTCTTAATTTCTCCATAGAGTGTAATGTTTAACTGTGTTTAAGTAAGTGGCTGTGTTAAAGCTCCAGCTCTCAAAGAACAAATTCTGGTGGACTATAAATAATTAAAAAAAAAGCTATGCAGAATATGACCGAATGATGAACAGCCTCTGTGAGGGAGGGAGTTTGCTTTCCAAATTCCCCTAAACTGTGCATAAAGAGTTATATTAAAGCAAATGGAGAAGCTTTGTAGGCCTGATGGGGGATGGTCATTGCATGAGTGTACATTGTAAAGGAGGACATAAAGAGCCTGTTCCAGATTGCTTAGTTGTTACAAGAAATGGTCAGTTTACATTCCTTGCAGATGGGGGATTTCCAGAGGTGCTGTTTCTTTGTTAAAGTGGGGTCATGGAGGGTATGGAAGGACATGAAAGGAAGATAATACTGAATTTCTTTTTCAATAAAGTTGTGTGAGAAAATTATCAGACACACTCCAGACAACTGGGCAGTTGTTATGGTTTTAATAATAATTAATAATAATGAA
>NW_009702239.1:0-19065 GCF_000703405.1 Apaloderma vittatum
CTAGGCCATTCTAGGATTCTATGATTCTTAGAAAGGGAGATAAAGAAACAGAAGGAAGTCTGCTCTTCCCCACAGGTTGTTCATATAGTCCTCTGCAGGAAGACGCAAGCTTGCCTAGACCAGCGTCTGTGCAGCCACATTACCAAAACACGACTGACTCATTCTGGCCAGTAATCCGCTGTGCTAACCGCAGGATCACAGTTACCTGTTAGAGCTCAGAGCTTATGCACATCTGTTTGAAGCAGAGCATGAATTCACATCTGCTTGCAAACACACTCTCAGCCCCCAGCTGAAGTAATTTTGAGAAATGAAGCTGTTCCCTGAGAAGCAAGCCATCATACTGAGCTGTGAGTTTTTAATCTCCCAATTAGTGACATGGCTTAGTGGTAGACGTGGCATTGCCATATTAGTGGCTGGACTCAATGATCTTAAAGATCTTTACCAACTTAAACAATTCTATGATTCCATGAATCATGGCCTGAAGAGATCTGCTAGCGAGTAATTTAAACAGAATAAAAACGCTAAAATCTTAACATGTTATAGAATTGCTATAACATCCAGTCTAACATCTCCTTCACCTCAAATACCTTCTGTAACTCAGTAAAGAAGAAATTTCAGTGCAATTGTCTATGCTAAAAACAAAAACAAAACGAAAAGAGAAAACAAGCCCCTGTTGGCAGAATACTCAACAGTTCCCACATGCATGACTTAGATCCCCAATCACTTTACGCTTCACATTGCTCCAGGAACACATCCACATTTTTAAATCCCATGCTGTCCCTGGCAGTGATAGATGTTTATTTAGAATCAAGAGAAGTTTCTTCATGCTATATTTTTCTATTTTTTTAAACAAAACTTTTGACTTCAAAGTTAATTCTAAGGACCCAGTCGTACAAAGAAGTTGGTCATCTTCCAACAAAGTGAAAACAACGTTCCTTGACAGGCAGGATGCAGTAAGAGTTGAGGACAATTTCTTATTTGAGTAATAAGCACCTGGAGGGCAGTAGGTTGTAACCAGCGATAGGGTTAAAAATACTAAGCAGTTAAAGTACAAGGTCAGGAACTCGATGCACTCAGCATCGCAAGTCCCTCCCTTTCTCAGGAATCAGTGGATTTCTTTGCTTAAGCCTAGCAAACAAATGTTATTTCTATACTTTTACAGTAAGTCTACTCTTCCCATGTTTGTTTCCTATCTAAATAATGGCCATTGTTTACTCAGAGGAGATATTCATGCCCTGTTCTGGCAAACTATATAAAAACTTGTACCAAAAACGTATACATACTGATATTAGAAACATTTAGGGAGTGGTTCATTACTCATCACCTTACATCGATTCCCTAGCATTTCTCTGGCTGTCTTCAATTATTCTCTCCACCTGCAGATGTAACTAAATTGTATTACTGTTCCTGTTCTGTAATATTCTCAGGTTGAATTCAACCTTGATGTTATGATGAACAGCCAAAAGCCAATGGCAACTTGAATTTGGGCTTGGGTTATGCATTTCACCAGCAGATCCCTTTCTGCTTTGATGATATAGTTAAAGATGCAGTGTATGGCATTCATCCTTCAGTTACTTTGTGGTAGGCTATCTCCCTAAGCATATGGTTTTTACCAATTTAGAAAATTATTCTTGATGGTACATCACAGGGCAGGAATCTATGCTTTGGTAGCTTACAAGCTGCAATGTGCAATTTAAGTATACCAAGCCAGAAGAAAAATATGCAAGAAAATCCAGAAACAAAAAGCCTCAACAGTTTGGCACAAACATTGCTACAGACTCTCATATGTACCCAGCATTCCTAGTGATTTTGTTGTATCCTCCCTCCCTAAACTGCCTTTCATACAATATAACCTTCACTTTGGTTTCACATCCTATTTCCTATTACATTTTGAATTGTTGCATTTATATTTAAAATCAGTCTCAAATAGCTCCAACATATATTAATGACTTCTTAATAATTTAGGAGGCATTCAAAGCATAAGGTGCACCTTTACCAGATACACCAGAGCTCTCTGATAAAAGGTCAAGACTTTGGATGGTCTAAGCAGATACTGTCTCAGCGTCCTCTTCTCCTTGGTCTGCATTAGTTCATAAGTAGGTCAAGATCTATCTTTGCTTTGGCACTTTTAAATAATATGAAATAGCTTTCATATGATTTTGAACAAAAGGAGTTGAAAGTATTATTTTCTCAGCTTTGCCTGGCCAGACTCAAAGACATAACATCCAATTTCAAGTTGTTAGCTGAGACTGTCTATCTATAACTTGCTTGGACTTTACATAACACCTCACACATTATGCACATATCACAGAAATGTCAAGTATAGAGCCTTCTCGGGGGAAAAAAAAACCAAAAAAACAAACCAGTTGCACATATATGCCTATACATGCCTAGATACAATAGAATACTTTGCGTGTTCAGATTGAAGTCTGAGCTCTGCCCAAAACAGAAACAAATAATTTTCTTTAGGAACTCCAAGAGAAGCAAGGAAGGTGTTTTACATTTCAGCCTATTTTAAGGACAAGACAAGCAAAATAAATAATTACATTGGGGAAAATATTAACAAGTGATCTATCTGAAACACAGCTTCTCAATGTGAACTGCATCAAAACTTTATCCAAGTCCATCCTGCTATGAACGAATAACATCCCAAGTACACTGTTTGGCATTTAGTACATTTCAGGCTAAAAGCTCTTGGTTGGGTGAAGAGTTGCAATTACAGAGTAAATAACTAAGTCCTAAGCACAACCCTGCCTAGTGCACAAATAACTCATTCTAACACTACACAGATGCGCAAGACATGCCACATCAAAGTTTTTGCCATGTTGTGTAAAGATCAATGAATTACTTCTCTCACCTATTTTTAAACATGTGCTGCACGTAACTACAACCGCCTCAACTCAATAATTGCTGTTCATTACTGCTGATTTCTAGCACATAAGTGTGATCTTTATCATCAGCAAGAGAGCAGAGTTTACTGAAAAATGGCTTTCTCATAAAATACACACACAGCTCTGCTTCAGAGGGGTTTATACGGGAGGAGACAAGTGGTTGTGATTGCAGTAAGCCAGTAAGTCCCCAGCGAACGAAGTTGGGCATTGGGCTACAAGATCTGCTCAAGAATCACAAGCACAGCTTTATGGCCACAATGAGAGCTAATGGGTTGGTTTGTATTTAATAAAAATTTAAGACATAGCTTTGGTTCGTGACATTATTCCATAGGCATAGAAAATGGAGAGTTTATAAAAAGACGTTGGGATTGTTACGCACACTGCTTCCCCAAGCCAACAGCAGAGAACACGTCCCCATTTTGCAGCATATCCATAATGCATGATTCAAGCTGTAAAAGCCAGAATAGACATTGCTGTGTTTTAAGCTCAAAGCTATAACACACAGCATTCGTCTGCGAAGTTCCACGCGTATCCTGTAAACTGTTTCACAACGTGCCCAATGAAAGCTGAATTTTCATTTACAGCTTAATTTTGTCAACAAATCATGATTTACTATACCTATCTGTCAAACACTACACTACTCCCTTTCAAATACTGCAGGAAGTAAAATACAAGTTCCTAATTAACTTTGCCATATGAATAAGAGTTGTTCTAACACTTCTCTCTTCAAAGTACTGAGATTTAAAGTCATAAATATTCCTTCAGAAGTAGGCCAGCCTGAATTTAATATGCACCAAATAAATATTCCCTCAATTAGATGTGTGAAGTAAAAAGCTTTATGTTATGGCTTATAGCAATTTCAGATAAAGAGCCTGTGTGATGGAGTGAATCCAGCTACGAAATGATTGCAGTAGTGCTACATATTTTTAATACAGGTTAGCACTCATCTCAAAAATAATTCTGAGAATTTTTGCGATTTTGAGATCTCACTGTTTTCAGCAAGACCACCATGCTTAATAGATTTCACAAATTACTCCTAAAATATTAATCAGGCAAATTAAGAGTCCTTGTAATGAATCATGTAACTTCTCATTTGGCAGAATTACACCCTTTTTCCCTTTGTACAGGAGCCATCATCTAAGTTGTACTATTAGTCACAAGGCTGACTACAGAAAAAATAAAATCACTCATTACTGTGATAAAACTTTTGCATTACAACTGCTATGATATTCCAAACAAAATTTCTACTCACCAGTTTGACTGAAATCTAAAGTCTATCTTCATAACTAATGAGTACTGTTGTTACTTAATATTGAAGAACAGCCTTACCAGACTTTTTTTTTGATTAAACGGTGCAAGGTAAAAAGAATAATTATGAAAAAAAAATCTTAGAAAAAAATACATACATGTAATCCACAACTGAATCTAAGACTTGTCACATATCGATCACCACGAAACTCCCTTCTGCATCACATCTTAGAGCTGAACAGTGACTACACTATGTGAGATACCAGACTAAGCTTGCTTAAAGCACACTTTACCATTTTTCCTCTGGAGTGCTGTGGCTCTGTAAGTAAGAAATCACTTGGTTCAAGGGGTTACACCGTTCCCATTGCACATATACCCAAAGATCAGCAAAACCACAATTACTTAGAGCAACTGCAGGGATCAGTGCAGAGCATGGCTAGCTTGGGCAGGCTGTGCTACAAGTCATTGAATGAAGCAATGGTTCCGCTAAGTTTTGTCATCACATCCATAGGCATTGCCAAAAATGCGGTCTTCTTTGAAAAAAGTGTCAACATCAGGAGAAAAGCAATGGCGGAATCCTCCAAAGGTCAATGATAGTCTCTTCTAGAACAGGGGATTACCCAAAAGAACAGTGACTACTTCAAGCCATACAAGTCAGTATTCGGCAGGCTGAGTTCAGCAAAGATACACTCATTTTTACATGAAAAAAGATCAGGCAGTCCTCAGCCAACACAGGCTTTGACAGACAGTTGCTGCAGGGAGCAACTGGGCAGCTATTCCCAGTCAATACCTTAAACTGCTGTGGGAGATGCAAAACATCTGGACAGACTTGAGTGATCGAAAAGACAGGAGAAAACATACTGTACCTCTCTTTTTCCTTTATTTTTCTTCAAGATCTGTTACACTGGCCAAGATGACCTTTTCCCTGCAAGAGCTAGTACCAGGTTCGCATGTTGAAATTATGGCACTGAGACAATGCAGCCTTCAATTTGTTATTTGCAAACATGTGTTGCTGGCTGTCAAAGCATCCCCTTCGTTTTTATCTTGGTTCTGCTTTCAAAGCAATCGCATGAGGCCTGAAAGATAATTAGTGCTCCATATACTGGAGCATGGCATCAAACGAGTACTAGTACTCCGTGCTTCCCCTAAAACAGTTTGGAGAGAACCACAGATCTTTAAACCAGTGTAGAGGGGGAATGAACAAAAAAATACCCAAACCAACCCAAACAAAACTGTAACAATCTAAACATAGGTCTAAAAGGTAAACAGCAATTAACAGAGGAATAACACAATTTAGTACTTTCAGTCCCTCATTACAACAAGTACAGGTTGGTAACTTACTTAGGGCCTGCAGACCCCTGCGTTTCTCTCTTGAATGCTGTCAGATGTCTGATCTTGGACAGGGATCTCCATCAGTTTCACCCCAAATTTACAGAGGGTATCACTGTTGGTAAAGTTTCCTAAAGCACACAGTTACCAGTACGGCCCCTTACTTACAAAATACTGAATTTACTCATCCTGCACTATCTTCCTGAATTCATAGTTAATGCTGTTTCTTGAAACATGGAAACTTGGTGAAACAGCATCTAGTGCTGGGTTTGAACGTGTCAGTGGAACAGCTGAAGTGAAAATGACAAGTGACTTCAGCATCACTTTGGACCAGGGCTTCTGGGTAAAGGCACAAGACAAATTTCTGGCAATGCTTTTCAGTCTCTTTACAGCCCTTTGTTCTGGGGGATCATTGCCTGTTATTAGCCTAATTCCAGAAATTCAGCTTTGTCTCATTTACTCTTAAATGATTTAAAATTCATCTTATAAATGGGGTATAGTCCGCTGTGATTCAGAGCTGCAAATCTACGTCTATGACAGTAAGAAAGATATGACACGAAGTTCAATCTTAGGC
This sequence comes from Apaloderma vittatum, assembly GCF_000703405.1. NCBI lineage: Eukaryota > Metazoa > Chordata > Aves > Trogoniformes > Trogonidae > Apaloderma > Apaloderma vittatum. Next base: position 6,043 of record NW_009702239.1, read on the forward strand.
CTGCTCATAGCTTCACTTTTCGTAAATTATTTACCATCTGTTCACAGTACTGTCTATTTAGACGAAGATGATTCAGCCATCCATGCCAGGAGTTACAAGTGGAGAAGTTGTACCAAGCAGTCAGACTGATTTCCACTTCAAGTATTATTGCTTTGTGGGTGCTGCCAGCAAATATAGATGCGAGGCATTTTCCAAACACTTTTCTGAACCTTGATTCAGGGAACAGTCAGCAATTTGTACATCTGTCAGCACGGTTCACCGAGCACCACGGTACACATGGGTCTTCAAGAGGGACTTACAAAGCAGACAGGATAGGGACCTGTGCAGAAAAATGCAGGGAGGTCACAAATTAACATATAGGAAGCCACAGAGAAGGCGGCACAAAGATGGATCATGAAACATCTGACAGGCAAGTAGTAGAGCAGAAGTGACAAGAGACCTTGGAAAGCCTGGCAAGTGAAGCTAAATGGAGAGGGTCATAGTTATGTATAGCTTTCAAGAGTGACAAAAAGTATCCATCAGATACAATAACTGGATGAGAAGTTTACAGGGGATATCAAAGAAAGGAATTTCACGGACAAGTAAGAAGTGTTTTGGCTGGGTCAACAGGGGTAATGACTGAGAAGACAGGTTTATTTAATATATATTAATCACAACAGGTTAGCAGAGAAGTGCCTGAACAAGAAGATACCTTGGAGATATGAATGAAAATTCAGAATAGCCTGCCTGGCATGGTCCTGAGCCAAAGGAGACATCAAGGCTCCTGTAATACCGTTTTGCTCTGAGAAGGTATTTGTAAGGCATTTTACAGAAAAGAAGCCAATATATAAGATCAAAAAGCAGAAACTTAGCAGAGGACAGACAAACACTTTTACAAATCATCTACACAGAGATACGATAGCCTCATCATTGATTCAGCTGCGAATTGGAGAAATCACCTGAAAATCAAAAAGTCTGAGAAAAAAATCCTTAAGGAACAACCTCTTCCCTCTCAATCACTGGGATAAGTAGCAACTGAAAATAGCAGCATCTCATAGAGCAGAAGAAATGTCAATGACCAAACACTTGCCATTCAAAACAAGATTTAATGTTTTTATTATAATACATTTAATCAACAAAATTAGATGCCTAATACTGCCAACTGCAACAGAACATAAGACTACAGCTGTCCTACCTGCCCTCAAAAAAAAAACAAACAACAACCCCCCACACCAAACATAGCATGAACAGTTGACCTCTAAACACTCAAAACACCCTTCCTCCTGGAGGCACTTTGCAGCTTTATAACATCTCTCTCCCCTTTGCCTAGTCATAGTATGTCATTACTAATCCCACTATTACTAATCCCATGTAGAGAGCACAACAGTAGCAGCTCAGGGGCTGATAAAAGGAGATAACACATATCCCCTCAAACACAGCATTATTTTCTCCAGGATTTGAGCTTATTTATTAGGTATCCTTATGCTACTTGGGAGATGCACTTTAGCAGTGCAGATGCAGCCATCTATCAATTATTGCAAGCTTTTACATGGTGTAAAAGTGTTCTTCCATCCTCCCAGGGACATTACCCTGTCCACACAGGACAACAGTTTTCTACAGGTGAAGAATCATGCTAATGTAAGGAAACATTCCAATTGCAGATATGCTAAATAGCCTCTTAGAGGTCTTGTAAAACCCCTACTGCCAACACAAACACACACAAACATACTCTGAAAATACCACCACAAATGCGTGTTGAGAGTTTATGTGCACAAAAAATTGACAGGTTGCAACTGCATAGAAAAAGGGGACATGATTAACTGCTGCATATTCTAAATTCCTTGGGGACACTGAAAAACAGCAACGATGTATATATGTAAGAACAAGGAATTCTACCTTGGCAGAGAGCAAGAAGCTCCCTACCAGCAAAAAATTAAGCTCACAGCCTCATTTTAACAATTCTGCCAAAGAATATTTTTCCCCCGCATTAAAAAAAAAAAACAACCAAAAAGTTGAAAGAGACACTGAAAGTACAGATACTTCACAAGTTCTTAGAGCAATCTGCCATGGGCAAGAAATAAACACCCATGTAAACAGAAAAGGCCAGTAAAAACATGTATACATTGACAGTACTTCCTGAATGCGGAAAAATAAAGCTAGACTATTAACCAAAATTATGCCTTGAGTCAGTGGCCTGTTGCCACCCAGATCCCATCAACTGAGCAGTAGAAAAGAAAGCTGGCTTGATATGAGATGCTGTTCTCATTTGTGAAATGCTGATATCGGTACCAAAGTTAATAAAAATGAGCTATGGATGATGAGATCCCATTTTGCTTATGTCGTACCCAGGCTGTGCCAAGTTCATTCTAATATACAGATGAAGATATTTCCTGTCTCCATCAGCACACAATCCAGAAGCTGCATGTCTAATGTGCAGAAAACACGTGAAACTATGTAGTTTCTCATTTGCACACTATCCGAGAAGCTCTAACATAACTCAGCAGGGCTCTAGAAGCTGCTTCAGAAGGGCCCATAGGTCCTGGGTCATGTTTGCCAACCCTGAAGCATTGTCTCAAATACTCTACAACATTTTGAAAGGCACTATACACGTATCTATGCTTATAGAGCAGCATTGCGCCCACACTACTGATTAAACAGTGTACACATGGTTTAAGACTAACTTTCCAGAGCAGATTAAAACATATTTGTGAGCAGCCAAATTCCCCCTCTGGTAACAGCACCTAAGAAAGCCCAGGTGATGAGAAAGTTTCAGAAGTTGTAACACAGACTCCCAGCTGAGACTGCACCCTCCACATCTCTTTGGATGCTGAAGCCAGTGTTTTAGCTGCAGCATCGCTCTTCGGGAGGTTTCTCAGCTGAACTGGCTCGATCAATGTTCGGGGAGGATGTGTGTGGCAGGGGGATATTTCCTACTCTCAGTGTATGGAGCTGTTTCTGGGTAGGAGCTTTATTTTGTTTGGTTTTCTTTTAAGCCAGAATCATCTTTAGAAGATGACAAATACACCCTAAGAGCAGGCAGGAATATCTACCATCACAGTAGAGCCATGACTCCGAGGGCAGTGGCAAGCTCCAAGCCCTGCTGTGCAAGGTGCAGGAGGAACAGCAAAGGTCCCCGCTTCCCTTCCAGCAATTCACTGGTTCCTGGCCAAGACAGGTCACAACCCACAAGGCAGACAGGACAAGCTAGAGACTAAACACACAGAAAGGGCAAGAGGTATTGGGAGGAGGAGGAAACGATAAGGTGAAGAGCATCTAACAAAAGATTAAAATAAATAACAAGAAAAAGTCGTAGTAGTGAGCGCTCAAATCTATTTCTGATTGCATTCAAAGGATGACAAATATTCTCAAGGGAAATAACAGTTCCTGATACCACACCCACACATCATTATGCTACAGCTTTAGCATTTTCTGGCTGCCTGAAGTCATTCCAGTTTTAAAGAAACTACCTAGAAAATTCTAAACACAAATTGGAAGATTCTGGCCCTATTTGTGCTCCCACAACCCCAGCCCATTCTCATGTTTCCTGTCACCCTAATCCCCAGTGTTTTTCTCCACTGCTGTACAAGCCACGAATGCCACTCTAAAAGGATGGACTACAAAGAACAATAAATGAAGCAAGAGTACCTAAACTGTAAATAGACTTCAGACTCTTGCATTTTGTAGCACTGCTTTAAACTATAATAGTAACAATTACAATAAAACTTTTTGTGGCTAAGGACCTGCCTAATGGCAGTGGCACCCTTCGGTAGCAGGCAAGGCAGGGTTCAAAACTCAGCCCATAATCCTCTGAGCTTCACTTCGTTTGCGATAACCAGGCACCAACCAGCTGTACTACAAATTGACCCACCAGCCCAGCCTATTTCACAGATCACAGGACACCGGAACGTTTCAGGACCACATCTCGCATCAGCCTGCCAAAGCACAGCACTTTCAAAAGCAGTAACTGAAGACAGCAAGACCCAAGTCTGTCCACAACATCTAAATTTTCCATGTACGAAATCCCCCTTTCCATATAAAAATCAAGCTCCTCCACCCTTAACTAGTGCCTTCCCTTAGCATACTATGAAGGAGTAGTGTCCTCTTTCCATGGGGATGGGAGAGGCCAAGGACACTCTCTGCTTCCCAGTTACAAGGCCGATGAGTCCCACGACGCAACAGGGCTTCGTTAGTTCATCTCCACCAGTCTCTCCATTAAATACAGCAGTCCAGTCCATGGAATTAAGTTATACAATATTTGCTATTGCATTTCACCTAGATGCACACATTTCAGATGAAAAGCATGTAAGAACACAGCCTGGGGAAAAAAAATCAAGAGCTGATATACTGGAAGCCACTGCTGACAAAAAAAAAAATAATAAAATCCAACACTGTTAACATAATCAGAGAGGTCTGCAGCCCTGCTTTCAGCACTGTTCCATGTGCACAGATGAAGCAGACTCATCTCAAGTGTTCATCTCCAGTTCCATCTATTCTCGAACATATGAAAGACAGAAGTAAATTTCCAGCCTAAAGAAACAAATATACTCTTGCTAGTTAGGGAAGTTAGTGCAGCAAAACAGTATGAATTAACTTGGGTTTTATACTCTGTAACTTGCATGTAAATAAAGCTAACTTTATTACGGCTCTTGTGCTAGCATACAGTCTCTGAATAGTTCATCATGGATGAAAATGGAAACAACTTGAAAAACCCATGTATGTGATAATCAGCTTTTGCAATGTGCTCAAAGAATACATACTCACATATTTAAACTCCTTGTTCAGAAACTGGATATAAAGATGAAACAACTTGCAATTAAGCATCAAGTTTTAGGAAGGAAAGCAAACCCTTATTCCACTTTGGGTGTGTTTGGTTTTGGGTTGAGCGTTATTATTACTTTTGCAAAAACAAGTATTAGTGTCCAAAAGCAAAGATGAAGTTCACTGTTTCTTTAGAGGTAAACTATATTAGTGAATCTACATTCTTATTAACACAAATATTTAAGTATCTAAATTGCTCTACTGTCTCTTTCCCCACAAAATCGTGCTGAGGTAGTCTGCTGAGGTCCAAAAGCAGAATTACAGTAACAACAGTAATTAGAGCAGTAATTACATTTCAGATAAAACAGTATTTCCTTGCATTCCCTCTACTGCTAAGCTGAGTTCCTTCTCGGATGGGTCAGTTTTGCCCCAGAGTCACAAATTAAAGCTTTCCATTTTACTGCACATTAAAAATAAAACCTTCAGAAATAAAAGCTCAAAAACAGATCCTGGAGTGTTTCCCACTTCTTGCCACATGTCTTTTTGCAGCAAACAGTATTCCTTTTAAAAAATTCAAAAATCTAGGCATGCTTCTTTTTTTTTATATTCACACAATCAGAGTTCAAGCTAAACATAAGATATCCACTCTAAAATAAGATACTGGGGAAGGATTTCTTGGGTTTGTTTTTCCCCCTACATTCTTGCTTTCCACGTACACACCGTTTATTATATCAACTTAAAAAATTGTGCATGTGCTATCAGTAACTTGGGGAGCAGAGAGAGATTTCTAGCTCCACACACAGAACAGCTACTTACAAAGCTAAATGCAAAGGTCAGACTTGCCAAATGCGCTTTACCTTACTTGAAAATAACTGGGTAGCTTTCCCAAAGTAAAAACAAAGTTTTAATCAGATTTCCTGCTGGGCTAATACATTCCATATGGAAGCCCATACAATGTAAATGCCTGCATATACTGCAATTCAGTTTTCAAGTGCTGCATAACCACAGCCTCTCTAAGTAGCTGCAGGATTCTCAGCACATTTGCACAACAGTTCCTGAATATTTCAGAAAGCATCTGTATTAACACTGCAATGCTTTTGTATTTTTGGAACCAACACAGTTTTTGATTCCATCTTAGATTTCAACTCAAGAAGTGAAAGAAAATGACGTGGGTTTTTTTTAAAGTGAGAAATGTGTTGCTGCTGGCACTTATCTGGAATCTCTGCTTGCTGCTGGCTTTAGCCAACGTCAACCGAGATTCCAGATGGGCTGCTGAGTGTTTTTGGTTTTTAAAAAACATGGCAGCCAATGCATCCATCTGGTTGCATATAGAAGTGATGTAGGAAAAGAGATCAAGCTCTACCCCTGCAATTGAGGTTGATAAATCAGGCACTAAAATTGTGCACAGCAAGGAAGAAATATAAATGTATATACAGAGAGAAGAGCAACCACAATTTATCTGCATCATTAGAGTAAGTGTTACCATTGAGTGACTGCCACCATGTTCCTCACACATACACAAAAAAAGAAACTTAATACTACTGACTCACTGTTCTTATGTGAATTAGTTTTTAAAATGTTGATACTGGTATTTTAATATAGTTTACAGCAAAGATTAGAAGCTCCTACACAAATACAAAGAGCAAAGCAGCAGACAGTACAGGTTCCTGAAGGTATGCTCCAAGGGAAATCAGAGGTCAAATTATCTTTGTGCCTTGCGTTATTTTCAGAAATGTGAAGTTAATGGAAGGTTATTTTTTCAGCCAGCTTACATTTAACTTGGAGCAACAAGCAATTCCAAAAATCACAGAACAGTAGAAAGCCCAGCAGGTCTAGCCAAGAGTACATTAACTCAATGGCACAACAGATGAAACCAAAGACTTCAAACTATTCAATTTTGTATCCACAGCAGTAATTCTCAAGTGTGGCCAGATACTTCATGTGTGGCCACCACAGGGGGAAAAAAAAATATGCAAAAAGCATTAAGCATATTTTTGTCATTAATACAACTTGTCTACACTCTTTATTGCCACATATTTGAAAATTCTTTTTAGATTCCCTGAAGGTAAGGAAGGTGCAGTCTAAAGGAGACAGCAAGTTAACATCCACATGCTGGATGTTTAACGAGGCCACCGATGGAGTAAAGATGCTCACTGAAAACATCAGGTCCTGAAGATGACCCTGTCCTGACTGATCCCAGATTTTTCTGTGCAGTTTCACCAGGAAGAGCAGAGCAACAACAACAAAAAAACCAAACAAACCTCCCCAACACCATGTCAGTAAATGCCACTGGACTTTGACCTTCAGCTTTGACAATACTTCCCAGTCCAAGGGAAGTGAAGCCTGTCATTCAATTTAACAGGAAAATACCTCTTCTCAGTTTCAAATTCCCAGACCTGCTACTTTCCAAAGTATCTTGTTTGAAAAAGCCTAAGGTCTTGTTATTTTTATTTGTTTAAAATCAAGAGGCACAAGTCTAATTCTCTTTTCACTTAATGCTGATTTAGTTACTTCAATTTCAGTGGAGTAACTTCTAATTTACAGTGGCATAAGCAAGAGGCAAGCGAGAATGACAAAACTCTCTGGAGGAACACTGATTAAGTGCACTCTTGGAGAGGTCTCTATGGGTCCGAGTTCACCGTCAAGGCATTTGAGCACCACAGTGTCACATTCCTTCAGCTGCTCTGCAGGACGATTTCCGAGTGACAGTTTAAATTTCATGGAGTTTGCCTGCTCTTCTCCTTCCCATGAACACTTCACTGCAGCATTGATAGGAGAAAAAAAGTCATAGCAACCAAGACACAGAAGGAAAAGCATAGGCATATTGAAATCAGTGGGAGTTCTGCCATCTAGTTTACTGGAGCCAGGATTTCATGCATTGTCTCATTCTATTAATATTAAAGAAATAATGAGTACAGATTTACCCAAAAGGACATCTCATTCAAACTCTTAGATCACTGGCATCTTCTAAACAGCCAGATGTTCCCAGAAACAAATGCCCTTTGCATCCTAAAGAACAGAAGCATTTTATGCAACATCCACTGAAGCATTAACATCAAAAGGTCCTGGCCATATTTTACCAGGAATCAAATGGATTTGTCGCACTAAAATGGCAGCTTGCTTTGAAGCTGCATGTGCAGCAGTACAAGTGAGATTCAGGTCTATCCATAGAAATTATTCTCTGTCTTGATAGCTTTTTTAACAAAGCATCAAGAAATAAATGAAATCTTGGATTCGTTGAAGGCAAGAACAAAAATTCCTTTTTATATTGTAATTTCCATCTAATAAACACTTGATGCCTAGAAGTCTATTACCTTGCTAAAATCATTACAATTGCGAACTAGACAAATACTAGAGTGATAAGTACAAGTAACAGTATGATCAATCCTAGCTGGGAATCCAGTGTCTTTTGTGCACTATTTCATCTCTACCTAAAAGAGTACACAATTACCAGGTCTGACCCTGCTCCAGCTGTGCCCACCTCATCCTAGAGTTCAGAAGGCACTGGGGGACCGTGGTCTATCGTATTTGTTTAACACAGAGCTTTTTCTTCCCTTCCCTCCCCTCCTTTTAAACAGTATTGCTCTTTAACTAGGATTCAAGATTACTAAATATAGACTGCTGTTGTATAAACAGAGACAACGAAATGTTGAGTCTGCTGTCATTGTAACAACTGCAAACATCCTGCTTACTGCGGAGGGTCAGACCCAGAACTAGCAGCAGCAGTAGTACTGAAGTCGCATTAGCATCCTTCTCAGTGCTGCTCCAGACAAAGAGATGACATTAGAACCCACTGTACTCAGCCAGTTTTTTTTCCTGTTAATCATGTTTTAATATATTTTATCTTCAGCTATGTCAGGGCATTAACAATCTCATGTAGGTAGCTATCATGTCTAAGAATTTCAGCAAATCTTTGTAGAACATACTTCAGTATCAATATTTACTTAAGATGAAAATGGAATCAATCTGGCATCTGTGTGCCTTCTCCACTTTGAGGTCAGAAATGGATATATAGAGATGAAAGATTCATTCTTTTTAATTGACTTTTAAGTTTCAGTAAGCCTTAGTTGCTCCTTTGTAAAGCCACCAGACAGTGAACAGCAGTTCAAAGGTGAACTAGTAACTTTAAGTGAAGCCAGTCCAGAAATAAAGGACTTCTGCCCCAAATCATTCCTTTCTCTGTGAGGGTATAGTACTGTATATATAAACATAACCAAAAGGTTTCTGCTCCACAGAAATCTCCGCTGACAGTAGAAACTCACTGCTGCAGCTTAGCTGGTTCTACAAAAAACAATAAAAATAAGTGATGAGGACAATAGTTATGGTTGTTGCCCTGCTCACCTCCCTGTGCATGGCAGGAGGAGGTCAGGGACCTCATGAAAGAAGTAATGCTTCGCTCACTACCTTCTCTCCTCTTTGATCGCTTCGTATCACTCAGAACACCACACGCACACGGGCAATACCGGTAGGATCTTCTATCGCTTTGAAAAAATGCAATAATTATTGAAAACGAAACTTAAAAATCTAAAAATTAAAAACAGCACAAAACAGTCAAGGCAAACCTAGATGCACAGAGCAGAATGACTCAATTAGAGAATTTGGATGTGAAAGTTCTGAGCTTTCCTTGGACGAGCAGCCCAGTTTTCACCTGATCTGAATGCATAAGCTTTTATACACATATGCATAAGTGCATGAAATCTTGTTTTTAAGTATATTAATAATGTTTATTTCTTCAACTCAGACACAAGAGCATTGATTTCATTTTCATTACACAGGATTGCCACTAAAGACTATGGTTAAATATTACATCAGAGAAGGAAAAAAATAAAACTGTTTTTCCACAATATCCTGCAGACCTTAGACATATTTATGTACATGGCAGATGATCAAATTTATTAGTAGTTGGTGGACTACTCAGACTTTCATGAAATATCTATGAAATATGATGCAAAGAAACAGTAAGTCAGCTCCTCAGCTCCATATCTTAACTGTTAATTGTCTAGCAGAAACCTGAAATATTGTCAGCAGTAAGGAAGAACTGGGCTCTTGGGCTGTTCTAAGTTACTCTTCCTCAGTACATCTCCAGTATCAGCATTTCCAGTAGCTAAATCTTGGGTTAATATCCAAAGGGTCTTGAATGCAGACTCCCTGATACCAGCAATATCAGAAAGATCCACTTCCATTGCCTTTGTCTCAGTGCTGGCATGATACAGATATTGTTTGAGTGGGGAAAGAAAAATTAAAGTGGGATGGGACTTCGTTCAGTTCCTACGCAGCTCTCTTGGCTATGGAAATAAAGCAACCATTTGAATTCACTACAGAATTTTTATTGGTAAATAAAAACACTAAAGATAAAAGATAGTAATTCATAGCCAAGAAATGTTCTGAATACCATGCATGTCTTATTTCACCCTGCTCGTGCAAAGGCTAAGTCTCGGTAAAGCAGCTTCTCTGTCAGCTCAGATGCTAGAGATGCATCCCTTTGCTGCTGCTGGCTGAGGAGTTGCCATTCCTCAGCTGAATAACAAGCTTCCCTGAAAAACAAGGGCTTTGTACTCAAGGTGCTCTACAGCACTTCCCTCAATTCGGACGCACTGATTGAGGAAGAATCCTCTACCTGGCCTTTCACTACTAGACAATCCCAACAGGATCCCCAAAAGGCATCTGTGGAAAACATAGAGCTGTCCCTTGGGTAAGCTGAGAAAGGTCCTTACACAAGAGCAGCGAGCACAGAACTGACAAACTGCAAAATGAGAGGAACTGAAAGAACAGCGTGAGCTCCATTTAACAATGCTTTTACAAATCGAAGGCTGAAGAGCCAGAGGCAAAAAAGGCACACATTAAGACGACTGGGTCAAAGCTAGCCTGATAGCGGGCAACTTCACTGCAAGAAGAAAAAGAAATAAGAACTGTTTGGGAGGTAAGATCCAATAACATCTAGTTCCTGCACTTAAAAAGAACAAAATCTATCTAAAATGTGTAAGCACACAAAATTTGTCCACCAGACATACTGAAAAGACCTAACACACATCTTTATGTGATTTATCTTCAGCTGGGGCTACTGAAGTCACGTACCAAACCTTTCATTTGCAATTATCAGGATGCTCCCATATGAAGGGGTCTCACTGACATATTAAATAAAGTTGCGAGGCAGGTAAGAACCCTCAGTTTTGCAGCAGAGCTTTCGCTCACAGAAAAAAGCTTATTCATGTGCACACACACATACACAAAAACCTGAACAATTAGAGCTCCCGACATCACTTATAAATTCTGCTATTCATCATCCCAAACGTTACATTTGGGAGCTGGGGGAGGAAGGAGCCTACAACCAGTCAGATTTAATCATAACATCTGCTAAGAACTCGCAACCTTCGATTTCATTCCAACAAGAAGTAACCTTTAAGAAGAACACACACATAAAAAAAGCTACACTCTGTTCACCAAAACCCACTTGAAATATTTAATGTCAAGGCACTGATATATTTAAGAAAAAAGGTGAGGATGTTTCAGTATCTGCATAAGGCAGTTGGAGCGAGTTGCAGATTTACAGTGTCTGGCCAGAGCTGGGGGATGTAGCACTAAGGATAAAAAGGCTCAATCCAATGCACTGCTTAAATCCAAGCAAGCTTTAAAATTGAAAGGAATTAATATAAATCAAAGATTCTGTGCCCATCTAATACCTGTCAGTACACGAACTGGCTAACACACCAAGGAGCCACTACAAGCTGGGAAGATGTCACGGTGGCAACAGTTGACCCCAACCTACATAAAGTTTGAGGAACCTGTCAATAACCCCGCCCAGATACAGGTTGGGTGCTCTCAAGTAAAGCAGCAGAGGGGCAGAAAGAGATGAGTACAACACAAGTATAGAACAATGATCACCCGGGTGGTGATGGCCCCCGGCTGCACCAGTCTTGCACTGATGCTCATCACAGGCTGCCAAACACCCCCCCTGCTGCCCCCCACAACTTGGGGGAGAGGGGAGTTCTGCATCTTGGATTGCTCATGGAGAAAAGGGGAGAAAATAGGTTAAAACTAGAGCAAGCGAGGGTCTGCTGATGGAGAAGAACATTTTTGCTCCACCTTCCAAAAGCTACACAAAGCTGAAAGTACACAGTTCAAAAGTTTCCCAACAGCTTGTGCCCCACTGGAAAGGAACAGTTCTTTAAATGAAGCCTTTATCAACAAAGCACCTCCATAAACCAGTTGAATTTCCACTAGAAACATACCAGGACACACTACAAACACAGACTAAAATTAACAAGAAAATACGGTACAAAAATTTAGATGACAACACATAGTCTAATCTTCATTTAAGCCAGACAAGGTCTCCTGTGGCCACCATTATGTTCAAGGTCAAACACCTTCAACCCAAGCACACTCAAGTGTAACATCACCAGCATTTGGAGGCCAATGGAAAACATCTCATAGAACTAATCCCAATACATCTCCAAAAGATTTCATGCTGGTTTTTTTTTCTCCCCCACCATCACCACATTATATTTCTAGTTTAATTTTGTTTCAGCAATATGCTTCCCAGACTAAAATATTACACTTAACATTTGACACTAATGTGTTCTAACAAAGTTGACGCATTAAAAGGATTACACATTTACAGATTACTGAGCAGGTTCTTCCTGGATGTCTGCCGAAAAAATCCTGCAAATATTCTGGCTCTAGGCTCTCCCGGTTACACCCAGCATTCATCTTGATAGGTTAGTATAATCGGTTTGCATGCCACAGAATGATCTGAAGCAAGCAATTGGGCTGCTTTTCCTACAGCCGAGGAGAGTTATAGAATCTGAATAAATTTAAAAGGAGGTTTAAACATCAGCTAATTCTACTCACAACACACTGCTGTTTATTCTGGTGCTTTGTCAATTTAGTAATCCAACAAAACCATATATGTGACTGTTATCTTGCATGTGCAAGCAAGAGATTATTAGCAGAAAAAGGAATTTAAATTGTCTGTAATAACAAACCTTGAACATTCAGAAAGAAGAGAGAAAGGAAAGAAGAAAGCTGCCAGATAAACTGAGGTTGCAAAACTGAAATAAAGGTTTCATGTTTGCTTAGTTAATTTTTAAGCAGTAAAAACTCACATGTTCTGAAACCAATTTAGTTCTAGAAATTTAAGCATTGAAAATGCAATGAAAGACAGGTAGAAGTGTCTGCATGTATGCCTCACAAGCTGCTGACTGAAGGGTCTCTTAGAGGTAAGAATGGGACTCCAATTTTGAATTAGGTTTTTATATATATATATATATATAAACTCTCCTGAAGGCT
>NW_009702240.1:0-264 GCF_000703405.1 Apaloderma vittatum
ACCTTGGTGTTCTTCACCTCTGACAATGGGTGAGTGGGCTCAGCACAGGGGACTTTGTCACTGATAAGACTCCGCTGCCATCGTAGGGGGGAACTGGAATGATGGAGTGGTTGGCTGGGGCGAAAGGGATGTGGTGTGGCATTGTCAGGCGAGACCCCAGTGACCTGAAGTGAGGCAAGCGGTGGATGCCGCTCCATGTTCCCGTGTCTCATCTGTGCCCCTCCTCATGGGCAGAAACCCTGCAGAGTTCGAGCCAGGAGGGGG
>NW_009702240.1:880-1238 GCF_000703405.1 Apaloderma vittatum
GGTGGGGCTGGTTCTGCTGGTGCAGTGCCTGAGGGCCGGGTGTGGGGCTGGAGCTGTGTGCCTGACCCGTGGAACCAGCTGGGGCCAGGGCAGACCCGTGAGATGGGAGCTTTTGTCTGCCCTGGGGCCTGTAGTGGAGTTCCTGGGCTTCCCCCGGTTGCTGTGCTCTGACAAGTGCGCTGGGGCTGCAGTGGATGGACGGAGCCCCGGCCGCTTTGAGCAGGGAGCAAACAGGTGCTGCTGCTCATCAGCTTCCCCCCTCTCTGGCCACGTTGGGGCTGTGGTGTTGGGGCTGCTGTGTGACTCCCTCGAGTCTCTGCTGGGCCTCGCTCCGGGCCCTTTCTCAGCCTCGTGGCTG
>NW_009702240.1:1720-1978 GCF_000703405.1 Apaloderma vittatum
CCTGCTGTGCCCCAAACTGCCCCCCGAAGCCTCCCTGCGGCCGCTGCTCCTAGCCTTCTGCTGCTCCATCCCCTTCAGCTGCTCCATACTGGCTCCTCCCCACCCCACAACTAACCAGGCTCAGCCCTGGAGCTGCCTGGGGACACCTCTGGCCCCTGGAGTGCTGGGGCAGCAAACGGGGCTTGGGGAGGGGACCAGCCCCGCCAGGAGGGCCGGGTGGTGGCCCCCGTGCTCTGTGCTGCGCAGGGTTGCTGAGGG
>NW_009702241.1:0-542 GCF_000703405.1 Apaloderma vittatum
GGATTTGGGGGCTGGGAGGGGCAAGGCGGAGTTTTTGGGGTGAAAGGGGGAAGTTTTGGGGTGAAAAGTTCAGATGGGGGGCAAAAAGGGGAGATTGGAGGTGAGAAAGTGCAGATTTGGGGTGAAAAGGATCAGATTTTGGGGTGAAAAATTGAGATTTTTAGGTGAAAGGGTCAGATTTGGTAAAAGAAAATCAAATTTGAGGGTGGAAACAGATTTTGGGGCAAAAAAGTTCCAGATTTGGGGTGCAAAGGGGCAGATTTGGGGTGAAAAGAATCAGATTTTGGGGTGAAAAATTCAGATTTTGGGGTGAAAAGTTCAGCTTTGGGGTGCAAAGGGGCAGATTTGGGATAAAAAGGGCAGATTTGGGATCAAAAGGAGTAGATTTGGGGTGAAAGAGGGAAATTTTGGAGTGAAAATGGGCAGATTTGGGGTGAAAAGTCCAGATTTTGGGGTGAAAAGCACAGATTTGGGGCAAAAAGGGGAGATTTGGGGTGAAAAGAAGCAGATTTGGGGTAAAAAGTGGAGATTCAGGGTGAAAA
>NW_009702241.1:608-833 GCF_000703405.1 Apaloderma vittatum
GAGGTGAAAGGAGCAGTTTTGGGGTGCAAAGGTCAGATTTTGTGGTGAAAAGGAGCAGATTTGAGGTGAAAAGTCCAGATTTTGGGGTGAAAAGGAGTAGATTTGGGGTAAAAAGGGCAGATTTGGGGTGAAAAATTCGGTTTTTGGGGGAAAAGCAGAGATTCGGGGTGAAAAAGAGCAGATTTGGGGTGAAAAGTTCAGATTTGGGGTGAAAAGTTCAGGTTT
>NW_009702242.1:0-3294 GCF_000703405.1 Apaloderma vittatum
AAATATGTTTTCACAGAGGTGTTCCTGTCCTGTCGTCACCGACAGGCTCAGCCCTGGCCAGGGGCGGGTCCATCTTTGGAGCCGGCTGGCATCGCCTCTGTCAGACTCAGGGGAAACTTCCAGCAGCTTCTTGCAGAAGCCACCCCTGCAGCCCCTCCACCACCGAGATGTGGCCAGGCAAACCCAATAGAAAGAGCTGGTCTGAGAGTGGCAGGCAGGATTCCCTCGTAGTTTGCAGTCCTGAGTCTGCTCCTTGCTCCCTGGGTCTGCTCACACCCTACGTATCCTGTGAGAAGGACCAAGGCACGGCACCGCGGTTGTTGGGGTCCGCGTCTTTTTGTGCAGCTGAGGCTGCTCTAAACCCAGGAGCTCTCAGGGATGTCAGCGAGATGTGCGTGGGCCAGCGCCAAGGCGGCTTTTCCTGGAACTTGTTGCTTCTTGTTGGCAGCTGAAATCCCAGGGCAAGGGCGCTGGAGGGGAGGACCTCATCATGCTGGACATCTACGCCATCGAAGAGCTGAGGGCCCGAGGGCTGGAGGTGACCGACGACTCGCCAAAATACAGCTACGCTTCAGATCCCAGCGGGACCTACGGTGCGTCAAAACGTTCTGGGAATCATCCTCTGCTGCCAAACCTTTGCTGGCACCTCGACAAGATCCCCCCTCCGTGCTCTTTTTTCCTGGGACACAGAGGTGGGAGTGGAAAAGGACGTGCGGGTGAATAACTCGCTTGTTACAAATGGAGCAGGGAAAGGGAAGGGTGGACTGTTCAAGGGCTGCTGTGCTGTTCAGGCCCATTATTGCCAACTTCAGGGAAATCCTGTCCCCTGCAGCTGAGTGTCTCCACACCCCTCTTTGCCTTTCTCAGCTGCTCCTTTGCCAGCGCTGCAGGAGAGTACAGCTTCTGTCAGAGGGTCCTTGGCTCGTTTGCTCTGGCTCTTTTGCTAGTTCTTTGCTTTGGTGGAGATTCAGGAGACTCCAGGCTCGTAGCGTGGATGCTGCTGCCTTTTACTGTGTGGGTGTGGAAGGAGGAGACACTTAAATGAAAATCCCTCTTACCCACCTAACTCTTGCCCTGGTTCTTTCTTCTTACCCCCTGCCACAAGCTCCTGCAATAGGTAACAAAGTTCTGCTCCCACATGGTGTCCGCAAGTTTTTTACTCTTTTACTGATGCTCCTTGTCGTCCCGGTGGCAGATTTTGGGAGCCTCGTGGCCACGGTGAAAGCCATCCGCAGAGAGAAGAAGTTTGTGGAGGAGGTATCCACTGGCCAGGAGTGTGGGATAGTGCTGGACCGGACGTGCTTCTACGCCGAGCAGGGCGGGCAGATCTATGACGAGGGCTACATGGTCAAGGACGACGACGGCCGGGAGGATGTGAGTGGGCCCGAGAGCCTGGGTGGAGGAGGAGAAGGGGCCGAGCAAGCTCCAGCAGTTTCCTGGTGCTGGGATTGCCGTGCAGAAGGACGGCGATGGGGAGCTCTTGGAGCTCCGCTGTGCTCCCTTCACCATGCCCAGCCTTCATTTATTTCCCCACTTTTGTGGCCCTGTGACCTGTGCTGGGGGAGGCTCGGCTCTTTCCTACCACACACACCAGCCTGGCTCTCAGCTGAGACCTTTCCACTTGCAGCTCAGACCTCTGGCTCCCCTCGGCCTTTTCTCCCTCCTAACATCTCCCTTTTTGTCCAGAAAACAGAATTCACAGTGAAGAATGTGCAGGTCCGGGGCGGCTACGTGCTTCACATAGGAACTCTGTATGGAAACTTGAAAGTCGGGGATCAGGTCCACCTGTCTATTGATGAGGTGAGTTAAGACATGATGTTATGCACGGCCTCATCTCTTCTGCCCTGGATTTTTGTCTCCTTTCTGTTCATCGACACCCCTCTAGGGGCCTGGGTGTAGGCTCCGCACTGCCAGCACCCCATCTAAGAGTGGCTTTTTCTCCACCAGGCCAGGCGGAGGCCGGTCATGAGCAACCACACGGCCACCCACATCCTCAACTTCGCCCTGCGCTCCGTTCTGGGGGAAGCTGACCAGAGAGGGTCGCTGGTTGCACCGGACAGGCTGCGGTTCGACTTCACGGCCAAGGGAGCCTTGTCAACCCAGGAAATCAAGAAAGTCGAAGGGATCGCCAACGAGATGATTGAGGAGGCAAAGGTAGGTGGTTTGTCCTCAGGGTTGCTCTGTCTCGTGCCAGGACAGACCCTGGAGGACGCCGTGTTCAGGAGTCTGTGGTTCGAAACCATTCAAACGTGTACGGGGAGTCTGAGCAGGTGTCAGGAATTTTGAAGATGGGGCATCTGTCGAAGACTTTGCCATCCCTGCAGCTCAGCCAGCCCTGGTGCGGGGTGAAATCCTTCACTTTTAGGAAGTCAGGGTTCCCTGGGAATGCAGGGCCGGCTCTTACCCTCAGCCCTTTCCTGTCCTCTGCAGGCTGTGTACGCCAAGGACTGCCCTCTCGCAGCAGCCAAAGCCATCCAAGGGCTGCGGGCCGTTTTCGACGAGACCTACCCCGACCCCGTGCGCGTGGTCTCCATCGGCATCCCCGTGGAGGAGCTGCTGGCCGACCCCTCGGGGCCCGCGGGCTCCCTCACTTCTGTCGAGTTCTGCGGAGGGACGTGAGTATCCAGAGGGGCCGGGAGAAATCGGCCTGGGGGCCAAAAACGCCTCCTGAGCTGCTTTGTGAGTGCTGTGGCCGTGTGCTGGGCACAGCTGGAGGCGTTGGTGGTGATGTGCCTGCGCATTCCCCGTCCTGACTCACGCTGTGCTTAAAATCAGGTTTTGCAAGCAGGGAAGCTGCCTGTGTGCTGTCCCTGCTTAGTCTCTGACAGCGCTGGGGACGTAGCCTTTTCCACCTTTTCCTTGCTCTTCTGCTTTCAGCAGCGACGCTGAGTTTTCTGCCTGTCCCCACCCTTACTGGATGGGTTTTTATGTCCATCCCCATGCTTGCTGCCTCTCCCTGGCAGGGAGGTTTTCTTGTTTCCTGCTTCTGACGGGGGCTTCTAACTCTCCCTCGGGCTTCTAACTTTCCGGGTTCTCTTTCTGGGTTCTTTCCAAAGGCACTTGCAGAACTCCAGCCACGCCGGCCCCTTTGTGATCGTTTCAGAAGAAGCGATCGCTAAAGGCATCCGGAGGATAGTCGCGGTCACCGGGGCTGAAGCTCGGAAGGTAAGGGAGGGCAGGAGAGATCCCGTGAAATCCGTACCCTGCACCTCACAGCGCAGAGAAGGATGCTGCTGCGGGGGCTACAGGCCCAGAGAGAGCTCGGGGGGCGGGGTCGGCCGAGGCAGGTGGGGT
>NW_009702242.1:3333-4630 GCF_000703405.1 Apaloderma vittatum
GCGGTTCGCCTCGGGTTGCTCCACAGGCCAGGTTGCTTGATCTGGAGCTCTCAGCAGGTGGAAAGGTTGGCAGGAGAGCTGTGCAGCCTGAGAATGCAGCCCCCTGCTGCAGGAGGGAGGGGGCTTTAGTCCCGGGTTGGTGAGAGAAGGGGCTGGGTGAGGAGATGGTTTTCTCTTTTTGGAGGATCCCAGCATTCCTTCTGGCAAAGAAAGAGTCTTGGGGCCCTGCTTCTGGTCAGGTGCTGCTGCTTTGGCTCTGGAGTTCCCAAACTCCGTGCTGGGGCTGCAGCATTCCTCACCCCTTGTTCTGGGGGTGGCCAAGAGCCCAGCCGGCTCAGTCTCGCTGTCTGACCTAACTCGGGTCGTGTTGTCAGGCCCTCAGGAAGGTCGACAGCCTCAGGAAGCTGTTGTCAGCCTTGGAGGCCAAGGTGAAGGTCCAGACAGCTCCCAACAAGGATGTGCAGAAGGAGATCGCGGATCTCGGCGAGGTGAGGATGGTGGCAGCGCTCTGCCTTCCCGGACGGAACGAGGCCTTGATTGCCAGCCTGGAGGGATATTAACGAGGCCCAAGCTCGGAAAGATGCTGCCACCGCCTCGTGCCTGAGCTGGGGGCACTGGGAGAGGAGGAGAGCTTACTGGGCTCTGCCAGCTGAAGCCCTTGAGGTTCGTGAGTGCGGTATCTCCTGCCGTGGTCACCAGTACCTTTAACCCTCTGCCCCTGCTCTGGTTTTGCAGAGCCTGGCCACTGCTGTTATCCCGCAATGGCAGAAAGATGAGCTGAGGGAGGCTGTTAAAGCCCTGAAGAAAGTTATGGATGACCTGGACCGAGCGAGCAAAGCTGACATCCAGAAACGGGTGAGCCCTGGGCAGGAACAAAGGGCAGCACGGGAGGGCTGTGGGGAATCCCTCGGGAGCTCCGCTCGTGTCCGGCGTGGAAGGGAGCTGGGCGTGGAAGGGAGCTGAGCTGTGGGCAGGTCCCTCGCGCTGTTGCTCCCTTCAGCCTCTCCTGCTCCATCCCGGCGCGTGGCTTCCTCCACACCTGGTCCCTGCGGTGAAGAATGTCTTGGAAGTCGGGGTGTTCCTGCCCTGGCGGTGCCCCTGGGTGCAGGCTTTTTCCTCCTGGATCCTGGTTGGATTTTCCTGGAGGAGGAATCACGCACGGCGCTCCTGCGGGCCATGTGCCTGCCTGTCAACGCGTTTTGTTCCTGGCTGGGCTGTGGGTGTGTTGGGGCACCTCAGGGATGTCTGTACGTGCAGGAAACCCCTACCTCGGTGGTTCTGACGTCTGTAGGCGATG
>NW_009702243.1:0-1578 GCF_000703405.1 Apaloderma vittatum
TACATAGAAAATTCAGAAATTACAAAAAATGACATTATGTAATAAATATAACTTGAATATACGAGAAGAGTTAGACAAATTTGGTAGTAGGATCTATAGGAACCCTATGCTGCAGAGAGATCAGCTGTTCCTGAGTTAATTTGAGTTTCTGTTGATGATCTTCTGAGACAACAAGACTGCAGCGCAGAACACTTTCTACCTGAGCCTTTGTGCTGGGTACGTCTCTTCTGTCCATTTCACGACACTGATGTTACACATGCCTTCTCCTGACACAGTTAAGAGTCTGTCCAAATGCTTGAGAAAGAAAATATCTGAGGCCTGAAAGAAGTACTCCAAACCAAAAGCAGTGTGTTGCAAGCAGCTCACAGTTAAAAAAAACCCCAATGCTTCCTATGCTGGTTAGCCAGAGACGCTCATCTAGTAGCTGTCCATCTAGTAGTTGCCCAGAATGTCAGGGTGGTCACATAAAAGCTTGCTGCCTTTCTAGCCAAGTCATTCTGCAATAAATAACAATGCTTCCTCATGAGAAGTATAATTTTACTCAACATACCATTACACAGCAGCAAGTCTCCAAAATTGAGAGATAGGGTGAGAGCAAGCATGAGCAAGAGTAGGGAGAGCGAGAAAGATGAGGGGGAAGAGAGCTCGCTCGCAAGAGAATAAGAGGGAGAAGGGGCAGGCAGGGTGTGAAAGAGGTCACAAATGAGCACAAGCCTTTGCAAGTCCTTCCGTTCCTGTGGCATCACTATGAGCTCTGCGCTCTCAAGCCTCTCGGACCCCGAGCCGTGGCTGCACACGGTGGCACACGGTTACGCTGACGGTCACTCTGGAGCCCGAGCTGGGGCAAGAGTGTCTTCTCTTGCTGACTGAAGCAGGCAGCCAGCACCCACCTCATCTACCAAAGTCCCTCAGGACACCTTCCCTGTCTTTCTGCCTAGAGAGTCACTGCCACATCTCCAAGGTCTGTATTGGGATGTTACATTTCAGAAGAAATTTCCTGCGTATAGGTTAGGTTTTTCTATCAAAGTACACCTTTCCTCTATACGTGTATCCATTCATGTAAGTTATTCGTTCATAAGGCTTTACAATATATCTGAAATGTTTCCAATCTGTATTTAATAAATACTACAGGAAAATAGTTGCTCCGTATTTACATATAAAACATACAGAGATATCATCATTGTAAGATTACTTCTTCGATTTCATCTTCTAAAGAACCAATTAAAACTCTTCCAGGGTTTTAATTCCTGGCTTGCTTGTAGTGTGTGGCAAACAGGGTCTATTCAGGTTTCTTCCTTCACCAAAAAGCCCATTGTCTTCTTTTACGTTGACTTTACTGTTTTTATCAACAAGAAGGGTATTACTAGAGTCCCAATCTATGTCAAAAGCTGTTGTATCATTATTTTTAGAAAGAAGGACGATGCTGGCACTGCTTCCAAAGAGTTGTTCCATTAAATTGGACTTCTTTCTTACTATTGGAATCTGCATTCTCCTTAACGTTTTCATCCAACTTATCACTTTTCTGAGTAAGCCAACTCGGTCTCCTTGACCCTTTCCCAAAAGAAGGTACGTAACTGC